>NW_020229238.1:325575-549855 GCF_003227725.1 Camponotus floridanus
TATAAAGTTAAAATTAACTTAATTTACATTGTTGTCTAAAAAAAATAATTTATTTTAGATAAAGAAATACATAGCTGTTTTCAAGTACCATACGAATCCAAATTTAATGATTAATTATGAATATTATGAAAACGGTAACATGGTAAATTTTGGAAATTTAAATATACATATTTAGTTGCAAATTTCTTATTATTAAGTTTATTTATGTATTTATTTTTATATCGATAACTATCTTATGCTAATTACGTTAATAACTAAAAATTATGATTGACTTTCATAGTGTGAAAAGAAATTATTGTTGAAATAAATATTAAAATAATTCGTTTTAGGTAAGGAAATCCTTGCCACTTACAATGAATATGATAACAATGTATGTAAATCGCAAGTTAGAACTACGTTGGCATCAATTAAAGACTCAACTGTACGAATATCGATATCTTATAAAAGACTTTGATAGTGTATTTAAAGAATTCTTGGCTGATTAGTGAATGAAACCAGGAAATGATAACGAAATGTAATGCAAGCACATATTTACTTCCAATATATGGATAGTTTTTGTATTTTCATTTATTCAGTTTGTTTAAAAGTATACATCCACGAACGAGAAATACATATACGATAACGACAACAAAGCGGTTGAGTTATAATAGAATAAAAAGTTGATGAGTTTCATTTAAATTTAAATAGTGATTGTAAACATTATCACGTTTTCTGTCTTTTGCAAATGTCTTATGCAATTTTTTTACAATATTTCTATTTTTTAAAGTATTGTATGATTATTAAAAAAAATGTTTCTTTTAAGATGAATGTGTTTATATAATGTTTGATATGTGTTTATGTAATGCACATATAAAGTATTTCATAATTATCATACAAATATTATAAAACATAAGATAGAACTTAATAACTAGATACTAATCATAAATTCAAAGAGTTAATGATTAATGATAATTATTTTTATTGAGCAAATTATGAAACACAACGTGCCCGATAGATGCAACTTTATTTATTCTTGTAATTCCAAGACATTCTAAGGCTTCCAAAGTTTTAGATTCATGCCAAACATATATAATGCTTGTAGCACGCAAGATATCAGTGGTACGTAATCATATATGTATAATATATATGCCGCAAATATCAAAATATGTAATTTGATGTCTGTAATAGGAAATGAATTAACAATAAAGTTTATATTAAAATTAATAAAAATCTTAAACGTTTAGTTATGTTATATATTCGAATTGGTATAAAATAATTATTCATTATCTATTAGGTATAAATATTTGTATATGTATAAACTGTAATATGAAAAATTTGATAAACACAAGAGAACAGGTTATTTATAATCATCTACATTTTCCTTCTATCCATAGATATGTTATCTGAGTGTTCATGCAATACCTGACCAAAACACGGCATATAATGTTATGAAATTGTTTCTTTCTCGGAACGTATTTCTTATTCTATTTATTTTATTATAAAGTAAAGATCTATTAGTTTTAAACAATCAATATTTTAAATGTATTTACGATTATTAAATTGTGATACAAGCGACGAAGAATTATAGAAAAATTGTGCACAAATTATAATATTGTTACTCAAAATTGATAATGCCAATGTAAACATTTTACAATTATTTTTAATAGATATATTATAAAAGTTGTGTATATTTTATTTTATCTACGATAAAAATATGTATTGTTAATAATATGTATAAAAAGTATTCAGATTTAAAAAATAGAAAAAATAAGCTTTTCAATAATATTATGTGATTTTGTCCTTGAAAAAGTATGTATATAAAATAATTCAATAGAGTAATAAATTTCGAAATTATATTTTTATATTTTTTTTTGCTGTATTCATTTATTTTTACAGCAATGTACAAAGCGAAATGCTCAAAGTGCATCAATATGAGAAATAAAGTTATAACTTTTAACCAAACGATTAAATCGAAACGAAACTTTTTCGGGATGAAAATTGAGACTATAATCAATGATAAAGCTATCTAATAATTTTACTTAGCAGAATAGGTAAAAATTAAAATCAATCGATCAATTACGATTTTAGATGTGATTGAAATTCGACGAATTTGGTTTTGCTAAAGCTATTACATTTTGTTTTAAACGTAATAAAATGGTAAGGCTTATTTATTATCATAAGGATTTTGTACATTATTGTATTGAAATATTTAATATAGGTATTAACTGTCACATATACAACTGTTGCGGATAAAATTCAATTGAATAAGCTATATGACGCAAACAAAGGTTCAGTCTAGAGTGGATCGGTGTATTATCACTGAAAAACAATATATACTCACTGATTACAAGCAGTTATAAGTACAGCATTGATTACAGTGGCAATACACTGATTCACTTTTAGAGAGTATCATAATGAAATTTATTATTATTTTAACTTTGTGTGTGTGTATTTTCAAAAACGAGACGTTCCGTTCAAGCCGTAAAAGCTTTAATTTTTTTCCTAAATATTTTTTATTTTATTTTATGTATCAGTCAAATTCATGGTTGAAATTACTCGGCTAAAGATCGGAATCAGAGGATAAAAATATTGATTGATACTGATTATCGGTCGTCTTTAAATGGTGACTCTCAGATCATTGTACGTGATTAAATTTTATCGGGAATACGTACGCGAAGTTTTAACTCGAACACTCGCCAAGTTTTTTTACAAAATAAGCAGCTGTGAAATTTCGGGTATACTCGATCAGATATTGCGAGTTTGGAATTGAAATTTCGAATAAATTAATTTAAATTGTTAAGACTTGTTAAATTGTTAAAACATTGACTTCTTTTGTTCCTGTTTTCGCATCAACGATCAAATAAATAATATGGCTGTAATATCTCGAAGACGTGTCAATATTAAATTGTTCTTCTGGATTACAAAGACACAGTTTACACGCACGCAAATATATCTCGAGTATGATATATGTGAACTTATAAAAGCGATGTAAGATTGAGATCTATATATAATATATATTAATTATTGTGAAAGATAAAAAGGTCTGTATAATATTGTTCGTAACAAAAATAATTCGTAATCGAGATCGCAAAACGACTTCATATCGTGTAAAACGACACTTGCGATCATGGCTTCCTGGCATAACGATCTGCAAGATGTTCCTATGGAATCTGCTACAAAAGATTCGACAGAGAAAATACAACCTGAAGTGACTAATCATCTTGCTGACATCAATCAACACTTTCATGAATATTTGGTACGCGATTTCTTTGCAATCAGCTTACGTCTCGCTGACAAAATTATTCGGTAATTTCATGAAATGGACTTTAGCAGAATATTTGTAACTCCAAGATTTTGAATATACTTTAGAACAACGCAATTAAATTTCTCGAAAATCTCATATAATTAAAAATCTCATAAAATCTATAGGAGAAAGGGAATTTCAAAATATATATTTTGAAATTCCCTATAAATTTTGAAAATTTAAAAATTTGTCTTATAGCAAAATTCACTTAATATCACATTTAAAAAAATATTAAGAAAAAAAAATATATATATAATATAATATATATATAAATATATATATATAATATATATATAAATATATATATAAATATATATATATAACAAAATTGTATTTCAAAAATGCATTCTTCTAACATAATAACTTAAATTAATTTAATTAAGATAAAACCAAGTATATCAATCAAAGATGAGTTTAAATTTTTATAGTAATACATAATTTATGATAGAATAAAATTAATGTAATATTTGTCAATTATTATCATAATGTTATTTATATTCATATTATCATAAAAAAATGAGATAATTTCATTAATCATTAATAAACAGATTTGAAACAGTTTTATAAATTTTGAAAAAAATGTTACCAATAATTTTATTAAAAATTATGAAAATAGAAACTTCTACAAGATTACAGTTTTTATAAAAACGTTTCTTAATTTTCTTGTTCAAAGTATATACATAAATAATCTAATTAAGTGATTAATTAATTAATTTATATCGTAATTGAAATAAACAAAAAGTAAGAAATATATATCAATCTCTTTTAAGAGAGAAAAGGAGAGACAAAAAGGGAGATAACATTATAGTCTTGAGAAAAAATTTCCTAATTATTCTTTATAAATACAAATGCCAACCACAAATAAAGTGCACTATGCAATGTATATCAAATAATATTTTTACAGATTTATTTTATATAATGTAAAGCATCCAAAATAATTAATTTTGGAAAATTAATTCCGTGCAACCGATATTTTATCTATTCTTTAAACAGATGTTTAATATTATAAACTGCATAATTGAAAAAATTGCTTCTTGGATTTAAACTTCTTGAATTTTTTGAACTTTTTGTAAAATATAAATAATATAAAGAATTTAATTCTTATACATAAATTATTTCATTAATTATATTACTATGAAATATTTTATAAGATATTAAATATATATATATATATATAATATATATATAATATATATATATAAGAAATATATATATAATATATATATATATAATAATATATAAATATATATATATATATAATTATATATATATATATATATATATATATATTTCTTTTTTATTTATTCTATTTTTCTTTTTTACGTAAACATTTAAAAAATAATATCAAAGATTATTATTTATAACAATAATATAATTTACTGATAAAAATTCCAGATCCATGAAGGATTCCGCTTTGACTATTTTACTAGAGAATTGAGTCTAAGAAAAAGTTTTATAAGGAAATTGTGCGAGATCTTATTCATGATGAATGGCATTATATTCGTAATCTGCATATGATTATCAAAGTAATATATTAAATATACTTGATTATATAGAAACAGTTAATTAATTTATGTTAATTAAATTAATTTACATTTTAGGTATTTCGTGAAGAAATTATGAAAGTGGCGCAAGATAAGAATGAATTCGAGATGCTCTGTAGTAATATTACAGATATTTATAAAATTACTATGACATTACTCGACAGTTTAGAAGACAATTGTGAATTAATGGAAATTGCAGAACAGAGACAAATGTTTAGAATTGGTTCATGCTTTGAAGCATTAGCAAAAGCGGCAAAATTCGAAATTTATATAAAGTATGTTATTCGATATATTTCATTTGTAAATTTTTTATTAATTATATCATAGATACGCAAGAGATATTAATAGCCCAGCTAATCGGGAACTTTTAATAAATTTATTATCAAGACTGGAAGCTAATGCAGTGTTACAAACAGGCTATAGTATTAGAGAAGCTGTTAAATGTTATTTGCCAGACCTTTTATTGCAATCTATATGGCATTGCTTCATGTATTTTAATTACAATTAGAGGTATTATTTATTATATTTTACTCATTGAATATATATGTGTACAAGGATGTATATTGCAGATATGGTACGAGATTGTTTACGCTTATTTCGAAACAATATTTTACCTTGCATCTTTTTTAATAAATCACAGGTTTTATGTGAGCACACCCCTAATATGAAAGAGAAATGAAACTCTGGGACAAGTACAAGTTTTAATAAAACCGCTACAAATGGAATTGACGAAATCTGTGACAAGTGTTCCAAAAGAAGATACAAGATTGTTAATGCAGTGTAGAGGGAGAAGACAAGCGACAATAAAAAAAATGAGGGAAATACAAAAAATTGTACACGGCTGGAATCAAAAAGATATTGGGCAGTGCTGTTACGGTGAATTTATTAGTAGTAATAAAAAATAATTACATTCCATTCTTAATTACATGTGTTTATAATAATCAAACATTATCTTCAGACTTGTTAACGTTTATATATCGATAGTTTTTGTTTATAGAGGATACAGTGGAGAAAGTGGCTAATAATGGACAAGGATTAACCTACGGAAAAGTCTTCTTATTCGATGAGTTACTAATAATTTGTAAACCAAAGACAAGAGATGATGTTATAACATATTTTGTTGATGAACATTTTACTTACCAACATGAATTTCAATTGGAGGAGAAACTTTTTATTAGAAAAGTTGATATTATTGATAGAAAAGACATCGAAGGTAAAAAATGTTTATTTAAATTTTACTGCCATATCGTTGTAAATTTTCGTGCAATGCAAATGCATAATATTTATTTACAGAGTTAAAAAATGCTTTTGAAATTCATCGAGAGAACATCCTAGTGTTATTCTTATTGCTAAATCTATTGAGGATAAAAACAATTGGATGGTGGATTTAATGATGTTAAAATCAAGAAGTATGTTAGAAAATACTTTGGATAGTATTCTTTTGGAAGAAGAAAAGAAATATCCATTAAGGCTACCTCCTGCGCATTTGTATAAATTTGTTGAACAAGATAGCGAGGGGAACATTATTCTAAAGACCATAGAAAATAATGTCCCATTGATTAAGGGTGCAACTTTGATAAAATTAGTAGAGAGATTGACTTATCATGTATATAGTGATCCAACTTTTATAAAGGCATTCCTTACTACTTACAGGTAAAGAACTGCATTGCATATTGTAATAATTTCTTATAAATACATATAACTTATTCGATATATATATATATATATATATATATATATATATATATATATATATAACAAATTGCTAATTTTTAATAATTTATTTTATAGAAGTTTTTGCTGACCTCAAGCATTATTGACATTATTGATAGAAAGATTTAATATACCAGATCCTTCGTTGTTTTATGGTAAAAAAGAAACATCTGTACGTAAAACGACGGAGAGAGAGGATTGGAAAAGATACAAAATAGAGTTCTGTCATCCGGTGCAGTTTAGAGTTTTAAATGTTTTAAGACATTGGGTTAGTAATACATATATATTCTTCCCATTTTTCATGAATTTTACGCAATATTTAAAACACTGTTTTTTCTAAAGTACTTACTGTTTTTGATTAGATGGATTATCATTTTTACGATTTTGAACGTGATGGAAAACTTTTAGAAACATTGCAATCATTTTTAGAAACGATTAATAACACTTCTGTACAGAAATGGGTTAATTTATAATTAAAAATTGTAGAAAGAAAGCGCGAATCATCAAAACCTATCACATTACATCTTAAGAATCATCCTCCACCAATTGAATCGCATCTTAAAATTCCAGAAAATAATGAAGATTATGAAATACTTACGGTATATAATATTTTTTAACGTTGTGATTTCTTTAAGGAAAGTTATCAGTCACTAAATCATTCATACTGAGAAATAAATTGTCGATTATAGATACATCTTGTTGAATTAGCGAGACAATTAACATTATTGGAGTTTCAATTGTACAGTGCAGTAAAGTCTTTTGAGTTAGTGGGATGTGTATGGACAAAGGATGACAAAAACGAAAGGTCACCGAATTTATTGAAAATGATAAGACACACGACAAATGTAGGCTTTTGTGTTTCAAATCATCACGAAAGTATATCAAATTTTGCAATAATTTGGATTTTTATATTGCATTTTTATAGTTTACAAGATGGCTGCAGAAAATAATAGTAGAGGCTCAAAATTTTGAAGAGAGAGTATCCATTGTGTCACGTGCAATCGAAATAATGATGGTGCTTCAAGATCTCAATAATATTAATGGCGTTCTGGCGATTGTCGGTACTTTGGATTCTGCTCCAGTTTTTAGGCTAAAATTTACGTTTCAAGTATGTATAATAAGCAAAAAAAGTTTCACACTTTGTGCGAAATTTGCAAAATTTGGAAAACACTTAAGAATCAAGTATGTTTGATTCATATACATACATGTATACGCTTATATATTTATTAAAATTCTTCTATGTCAAACCATTCTCTCTTTAACATGTTTATTTTTATAGCAATTATCAGTAGAAATACAAACGGCTTTAACAGAAGCGCGACAGTTTAATAACAATTACATTCGGAATTATAAAGTAATGTTACAATCGATTAATTCACCTTGTGTACCATTCTTAGGTAAGTATCACAAATTGACAATGATTATGAAAAGATTTAAATCTTTTTTTTATGCATTCTTAAGTATATATTTGACTAATATTCTGCATATTGAAGAAGGAAATCCAGATTACTTACCGGAAAACACGGACCTTATCAATTTTAATAAATGGGAAAAAATGGCAGAAATAATTGGTGAAATACAGTTGTAGCAAAATGATCCTTATTGTCTTTCTGTGGAGTCTAAAATAAGACAATATATTGAAAATATGGGTCCTTTTGATCCTAATATGTCAGATGAAAGTATAGACACTTATCTGTATAACGAAAGTTTAAAGATAGAGCCAAGTGGATGTGAAGCACCTATATATTTCGTAAATGTTCTATATATTTAATTCGTTAGAAATAATTTTTTTCTTTTTTAGTTCTTTTTTCAAATAATATTGTTCTCACAGCCGCGCAAATGGTCTGAGATAAATTTAACATCACCGTATGCTACATATAGATATCATAATTTGTGGTGGCGTCTATCGAAGGAATTTTCTTGTCTAGGAACATCGTCAATTAATGTTGAGATGGGCTTAGGTATGCATCAATGCTTACTGCGATTTAACAATGATTACGACTGTAAATCTTTTCTCATGCATTGTAGAATCTTGTGAGCTTTTATCTGCAGGATCATCTAGTCTGTCATTATATGAAAGTTCCAGTACAATGCCAACGCAGCCACTTTCTGCACGACTTTGCGCATCTCCATCATCAGGAAAAAGAAAAAGAGCACGATTCATTGGATGAATCATTGCAACAAGTAAGATTCCAAGATTAATTAAAATTTTCTTATTTAATCGAATGAGTTTTCGCATAAAACATCTATCATTAATTCAATATTGAAGTATCCTTATAATGCACATTTAAATATTTTTTCTGTAATAACATTTTTAAATGTAATCAAGTTATTTTTATTTAGCATTTGTCAAACATGATTTTATATCATTTTACAATATATATATTACATGGTAATATATTATATAGTATTAAAGTCTTTGATAAATATGTATATATATTAATTCTGCATCAAATTTATCAAAGATATTTTGATATTGCATTAAAGATAGATATTTCTGCATCGCAATATATATTAAAATTAATCATTATACATATGTACAACAGAGAAAATCTAAGAAATTTATTTTCAAATGTATAGGCAAGACAAACATAGCAATTCCTTCATCAAGAGATAATACATCATTCTTTCAAAATACTCAGGACGAGTATTTACACTTACAACAGAACGATGTTGCTAGCTCAATACAATCTGTTTCCACTGTCTCCTCTGATATCAAGGAGTTATTGATTAAAATTTCATCCGATATGGGTAAAATATTATCCGAGATGGATAAAATGTCATCCGAAATAGATATGATCAAGAATAAACTTGATGATATAGAAGACAAGGTCGAATTATCGAATATTCTTATCAGTACAGTCATATAACTTTGAGAATCCAGATTAATGCAAGAATATAGATGATGCATTCTATGTTAGTCAGTTTTCAATCGGTTTGATAATATATCCGATAACATAGGTATGCGAGGTTTTTCTTTTTAAGATGAACAGTGATTTCCAACGTAATTTTGTGAGCTGAATTCGAATCTGACCGCCGAATTTGTGTACACGTCACGTTTTTGAGTAATTTGTAATTGAATGGCTCAAAAATCGCTATTATGGTCAATTTCATGAATTTATTGCGAGGAAACCAAATTTTAGTCATAAGACTGATCATGCATAGGGATCTAATAAGATCCATTCTAAATCAACCATGCCACCTCTTTATTTCACTACGAATCAAAATTAAGATAAAAATATACATTTTTAAACCTTCTGTCACCTTTTGAGAAATGATGCATTCAATATGACGAATAGAATCACAATAAAAAGGCATAAAATTTAGAAAAATTTATCAAAATGTGTAACAACTGTATTAGATATTTCTTTACAATACTTTTTTGGACAACCGAACCTGACATATGTCAGTCTTTTCAACTTTCAACATCATGGATCTACCATATTGATGTCTATATAAATTTTCTTTAACGTAAATTTTCTTACAACGTCATACTTATATATCTCAGCGAAGAAAAATCGTGCGGCTGTAATCGAAAGTGGATTTGAAAGATAAAGGTGAGTACTATAGGATGCCATTGACAGAAATATTTCAAAAAATTTGGTTTACTCACAATAAATTCATGAAATTGGCCAAAATAGCGATTTTTGGGCTATTCAACTATAAATAACTCAAAAACCTGACATGCTACTTAAATTCGGCGGCCAGATTCGGATTCAGCGTACAAAATTACGTCAAAAATTACTATTGCATCTTATACAGAAATTTTGACTCCCTTTTTTGCAGGCCTATGTAATTATCGCTTTATATCTGCAAAATTTTCTACTCTTGAATGCCAGTATGTAATCATCAGCATAATCTTTTTTCTCAGAAAAAAGCGTCTGACTGTACATTAAATTTAACGATTACCTAATTCTTTTCTCTCTAAATTATACGCTATTAAGCTTTGTTTACATAATATTACATACTTAGGGTTGGTTTTATTATATGTATGTTTCGGAGATTAAAATGAACATATAAAACAGAATAATGTGGATATTCGTCGATATATTCGTAATATCATATCATTCATCCTTCTTGCGCAGATAATTAATACGCCAACTCAGTAACAGCGAATCTCTTATTGATCTTCTATTATCATTAGATATTTACATCATTAAATTTAAAGTATGCAACGCTATTAATATTAATGAATTGTACCATCTATGCATGCTTAAACATAGTGAGATCGTGTCATCAAGCAAATTTATCTCTCACACGAAATCTTAAAATTAATGCAATACCCGGCATCTTTTTGTAGAAAAGCCAGATGAACTGTCTATAAATATAGAATCTCTAATCTCGATGGCAAGTTTCATTTTGATATTTCATAGACTTACTCCGTTCGTTTATAAACCATCTCCGTCTTAATAACTGACATACGAATTTACTTATTTGTCATAAAAATTGCGCCTTAAATATAAGAATTTTTCACTTTTTATTCGATTGATATAAAAATTTATAGAATCGGTGATAAAAATTTACAGAATATGATCACTATTATTGCAATTCGGCACGAGAAGCGATCAATTAATCAATTTTTCTTCACATTTTTTTAATAATTTTCGGAGAACACGTTTCTTTTGGCGGCCTGCTTTTTGCAGCGTGCTCCATTTTCGTATTCCTCCATTTTTTCAATATATATACATATATATTACATGCATACATATTTATTCATATAACATTATAAATATATTCTCTATGTAATAACAATTGTAACGATTTCTAAAATAGTATACGATAATTTTTTCTAAAATAAAAAAATATATTGTGTAAAATATTTTCTGATAATCTTATTCTTACGTGTGAAGAAATGCCCGCCGTAATAACTAAAGAATAGAACGTCGGAAACATGTCAGTTTATTATATGGAATTTGAATTATAAACTATTTGGGAATGAGAGGAATATAGCACATTTGGCTTTATCTTTTTCCTTATTATTTTCACACATAGTCGAGCATTATGAAAATGGATATTATATACTGTCAACGCTCCTTTCCTCTTTTTCTGATTATTACTAAGGGACTTCCCATACCGTAGAGCTATCGCTGCGCTTGCTATGCCTAACATCACCGTGAACATCTAAAACGTCGCTCAGTTTGCTGAATCGTCTGGCCCAGCTTCCTCTACCGATGCTACCGGCTTCTCTCAAAACCGAAA
The DNA here is from genome assembly GCF_003227725.1 of Camponotus floridanus. NCBI lineage: Eukaryota > Metazoa > Arthropoda > Insecta > Hymenoptera > Formicidae > Camponotus > Camponotus floridanus. Next base: position 337,315 of record NW_020229238.1, read on the forward strand.
TCAAATCATCCTCGTCCTCCTTTCCCTTGATCTCTTTCTCGTATTTTTCTTCTTGCGCGATCAACCGTTCGCGTCGTAACTGAGTCGACAAAGAATGCGGTACAGCCGGAATAACGTAGCTCATAATACCAGTGAGTGCGAAAACCTGTAAAATAAAAATTTTTGCATCGCTTCGTTATCGAAAGAAACACATCTATCGCGTACTTACAACGTGCTCGAAGACAACGACGAAGGCCAAGCGTGCGGCGAAGACGTGCCAATATTGCGGACTGAGACCGTAAGGTTCGTTGGGATCTTCCGGACCGTTTCTGTAACCTCTGTATTGACATGTCTCCGGATGTTCGTCCTCCACGTCGCTTTTCATATCCTCGCGATAATCGGAAGTATTGAATTCAGATAGAGAACTATCTATGTAACCCACTAGATCTTCAGTAGGCGAGTAAACGAACGCGTATACACTTCGTGGAATAAAATCGGAGGTATACGCGATTACAAAGGCCTAAAAATATATTTATATACATTCGTTATATTATATATTTAATAAACATATATTTAATAAACATATATTTAATAAACACATATTTAATAAATTATTATGTGTTATGTAGATTATACAGTGTGATTTATTTTAATCTTAACAGGCAAATATTTTGAAAAATATGCGAGACACGAAAAAATGTTTCAGACAAAAGTTATATGGTTCTAAAGGAGACATAAGATGATGTAATTAATTTGACCTTAAATAGTTACTTGAAAGTCACGTAAAAATCACTCTCAATTTTTTAAATAGAACCCCCTATTTTTTATTATATATTCTTGTAGCTTATCTCGAGAGCTTTCCAAAATACTATAATTAAGTTAGTTTTCATTAAGTACTTTCCGAGTTATGAGGCTTGAAATCGTTTCTTAATTTTACATAAACCGTAAAATATCTTGTAAAATATTCATTTTTTGATTATCTTACCTTAATACTTTTATGTGCACAATAATGAGAAAAATTAATTGGTGTAAAGAAAACACATAATTATTTTTAAGAAAAAATATGTAATTGTTAATTGCAAATTACATATTTTTTTTTAAACAACAGTTTATGTAAAATTAAGAAACGATTTCAAGCCTTATAACTCAGAAAGTACTTAATACAAACTAACTTAATTATAGTGTTTTGGAAAGCTCTCGAGATAAGTTACAAGAATATGTAATAAAAAATAGGGAATTCCATTTAAAAAATTGAGGATAATTTTTACGTGACTTTCAAGTAACTATTTAAGGTCAAATTAACCATCTTAACACCATCTTATCATAACACCATCTTATGTCTCCTTTAGAACCATATAACTTTTGTCTGAAACATTTTCTCGTATCTCGCATATTTTTCAAAATATTTGCCTGTTAAGATTAAAATAAATCACCCAATATGTAACATATATGTTTAAATATAGAAGGTTTTTCAAAGTTGAAATGTTTTAACTTAAAATATAAATTCGAATCTTTAAAATGACAAAAAACCTACACATATTTGAAGAGATTTTAAATATATGTAAAAAATGTACTATGATAATAATTATCATATTATGGTATATTATGGTATAATTTATTATGGTATAAATTAATAGTGTTTCTTTATTTCTTATATTTTATTATTAAAATATACGAAAATTCAAACAAAATTATAAATTATAAATTTAAAACGATTGTAAATAAATATAATTAATGAATAAAATAACAGATAAGTAGATGAAATAATAAATGATAATAATGAATTATATTATGAAATAATGAATTATAAATTTTATTTAAAATAATGACAAATAGATATAAATAATAGATGAATAATTAACAGAAAATGATTATAAATTTTGTACAAAATTTCGTTCAAAATGCAGGCAATTAAAGACAAGTGATGAATTTATTTGTGTGTGTATGTATATATTTTGCAATTTTGAAAACTTGATAAATTTGAAAGCTCTCTTTTGCATGATTTATATACAATTCCAGAAATTTTTCTACGTACATTCGATACGACTGCTACATAAGTAACACCTCTGAGAATGCCGAACCAGGCGCCGATATCCTCTACTCGTTCGGCCAACGGTCGTCGAGCCTCCTTTACCATTTTGTATGCATCCAGTCTTATCTCGGCGATATTATTTAATAAAGCGAATAGTGGTGCCAACGGAAATGCTGCCACGAATAACGTTACAAATCCATATTGCAAAACTACAAATAGAAAGCAGGACGAAATATTTACAAAAAATTTTTTCTCCGTAAAATATACGTGTATAGAATATTTCAAAACAATCAGATTTCCTTTTAATTGCACAGACGGATTTTTTGATCAAAGTTTAAAGAGTTAGTTTTTTTTCAGTGAAAAAGCAAATCACTTTTTTATTTTTCTTACAAGTTTTCAATTTTTTCCATCGTAATTAAGCTACAAATTAGAGATTCTACTTGAAATCAAACAATCTATTCTACTTGATTAATTCTACTTGAAATCAACTAAAAAAATGTAGTTTTCTATACTTTTTGATTTCGTAAAATTTAATTTATGAATAATTTTTTTTCGCGATCGATTCATTTTGAAATTATTGATGACGCTTGTCATCTTCAAATAGAAGAAAAATCTGTGTTCTAGAAAAACTTGTTATTAAATCTGTGTTCTAGAGAAACTTGTTATTAAAAGAACATTTAGTTTTAGGACATTTTGTAGCATGTGTGCGTGCGCGCAAGAATAATTATACTTACTCATTTCTAAATATTCCTCGAACAAGGCTAATCTCCCCGGATCTTGAAGCTGATAATCCTTCTCCCAACAAGTGTATCTTCTGTCGTGATTCTTCGTCGCCGCCACTTGTGTCCTTTTGCGCCACCAGTTCCATAATTTCGGTGACAGGATCTCGACAAAATTATTGAAGCATTGCTTGCCGACCATTATAATCGCAAGTTGGATACAGACCTCCGAGAGGCAACCAGCGGGATCGCATACGTCTGTCTTGATGCGATAAAATTCCGAGGCTCTCGCGTCCGCGTCGCCAGGATGAACGAAAAATCTTCCCTGAAAATTGAGATCATAATGGACATAAGTTTTGAGGAGTTTTCAGCGCATGTGTCAAAGTTATTGTATTTATATATATTTTACTTTGAAAAAAGCGATGTAAATCAGAGAGGAATAAAAATTGACGAATTCGAATAGAAAGATTTTGAACGTATAGCTGGCCTCGTATTCCGTCTGCGTTCTCGGATTCTCCATATTGACCATCCACCGTGCCAATCGATGATATATTCGCGTGAGTATCATTATTATAACCAGATTAATAAGCGCGGCAGTCATGGAGGTGAATATTTTTGCGTGTCTCTTTAGGAAAGAGCCACCCCCGCCGTAAAAGACGGCGACCAGCGAGATGCGGTATACGATTGTCCCTAAGACCGCTCCAAGAACTACGCATATCTATAATAAAGGCAAAGGAAGGGATGGTATACAATCCTTCAATTATTTAATGAGACAGTGAAAAAAACGCGCTGAAATACATGTAATATAATTACCATGAAGAATACTATCGAGCCTGTGGCCAAAAATCGTACGGCTTTAGACCAAGCAGGTAAATATGGTTCTCTTTCCTTCGTCACGGGATTTATTCGGAACGTTTTAACGGACGCCTCAAATTCGGGTCTGGGCTCTTCGTCGTAATCCGCATTCTGAAGATCCCATTCCCAAACAATCACAGCTTGTCGTCGTTTCCAAAGCTCGAGAAACGTAGTAGCTGCTTTGTGTCAAGAAAATATATTATATATACAGGGTGTCCCATTTTAATCCATCCAATCAAATATCTCGAAAACCAAGCTTGAAAGAGAAAAATGTTTCAGACAAAAGTTGTATGGTTTCTAGGGGGACATAAGATGGTACCATTGGTTTGACCTTGAAGAGTTATTTGAAGGTCACATGAAGGTCACCTTCAATTTCTTAAATGGAATCTACATTTTCTCATTACATATTCTTGTAGGTTATCTCGAGAGCTTTCCAAAACACTATAATAAAATATTTTTTTATTGAGTACTTTTCGAGTTATGAGGCTTGAAATCATTTCTTAATTTAACATAAACCGTAATATATCTAGTAAAATATTCATTTTTCGATTATCTTGCTTTAATACTTTTATGTACAAAATAATGAGAGAAATCAATGGTGTAAAAAAAACTCATAGTTGTTTCAAAGAAAAAATATGTAATTGTTAATTGCAAATTACATATTTTTTCTTAAAAATAACTATATGTTTTCTTTACACCAATTGATTCCTCTCATTATTTTGTACATAAAAGTATTAAAGCAACATAATTGAAAAATGAATATTTTACTAGATATATTACGGTTTATGTTAAATTAAGAAATGATTTCAAGCTTCATAATTCGAAAAGTACTCAATAAAAAAATATTTTATTATAGTGTTTTGGAAAGCTCTCGAGATAAGCTACAAGAATATGTAATGAGAAAATGTAGATTCCATTTAAGAAATTAAAGGTGACCTTCATGTGACCTTCAAATAACTCTTCAAGGTCAAACCAATGGTACCATCTTATGTCCCCCTAGAAACCATATAACTTTTGTCTGAAACATTTTTCTCTTTCAAGCTTGGTTTTCGAGATATTCGATTGGATGGATTAAAATGGGACACCCTGTATATATATATATATATATATATATATATATATATGTATATTAAAATATTATATATATATATATATATATATGTATATATATACAGGGTGTCCCAAAACTCATAATCAATCTTTCAAAGACAGATTCCTAGGATCATCTAAAGACGATTTTTCCTCAACGAAAATGTCGAGTCACTAATAATTTTTGAATTATAAGTGATTGGAAATAAGGGATTTTTCGTAAACTAACCTTTGCAGAAATAAAATATTAACAAAACCATATTCTTCGATTAATTTTAAATAGAGTTTACTTTAGTTGAGTTTTAATTTAAGACTTAATTGCAAAGATATATGATGACAAAAATCGGGAACATGCAAAAAATGATGGCCTTCATCGACGTTTTCGCTGAGGAAAAATTTTCTCCAAATGATCCCAGGAATCTGTCTTTAAAAGATTGATTATGTGTTTTGGAACACTCTGTATATATATATATATATATATATATATATATATATATATATATATACAGGGTGAGGCATCTAAAACAGGCCATCTGAATAACTCCGTTGGTAAGCCGAATATAAAAAAATTGTTCAGACAAAAGTTGTATGGTTTCAAGGGGGACATATGATGGTGTCATTAGTTTAATCTTGAAGAGCCACCCGAAGGTCACGTGAAGGTCAGCTCCAACTTTTTAAATGGGACACCTTATATGCTTTTGCATATTCTTGTAGCTCATCTCAAGAGCTTTCCAAAACACTACAATTATGTCAGTTTTCATTAAATACTTTCCAAGTTATGAGGCTTGAAATCATTTTTTAATTTTACATAAACCGTAAAATATCTTGTAAAATATTCATTTTTCGATTATTTTACCTTAATACTTTTATGTACAAAATAATGAGAAGAATCAATTGGTGTAAAGAAAACACATAATTGCTTCGAACAAAAAAATGTAATTTGCAATTAACAATTACATTTTTTTGTTCGAAGCAATTATGTGTTTTCTTTACACCAATTGATTCTTCTCATTATTTTGTACATAAAAGTATTAAGGTAAAATAATCGAAAAATGAATATTTTACAAGATATTTTACGGTTTATGTAAAATTAAAAAATGATTTCAAGCCTCATAACTTGGAAAGTATTTAATGAAAACTAACATAATTGTAGTGGTTTGGAAAGCTCTTGAGATGAGCTACAAAAATATGCAAAAGCATATAAGGTGTCCCATTTAAAAAGTTGGAGCTGACCTTCACGTGACCTTCGGGTGGCTCTTCAAGATTAAACTAATGACACCATCATATGTCCCCCTTGAAACCATACAACTTTTGTCTGAACAATTTTTTTGTATTCGGCTTACCAACGGAGTTATTCAGGTGGCCTGTTTTAGATGCCTCACCCTGTATATATATATTCTTTAAAAATATATTTTTCTTTAAAAATGTAAAAAGGTCCAACGTAGGAATAATATATTCTGGCTTTATTGTAATATTATTTTTATCATTTTTTTCTTGGCAAACTATGGACAAAACGTATAAAAAAGAAGATTATATTTGATTGAGATATTTTTACATAAAGCCCGAAGAAAAGTACCTCTTTCAATATTTAAAAAAAATCTAATCTAAATCTAATCTAAGTTAAAAATAATTAAAATATTTCAATTAATAAAAAATTGATAGAATTATTAATTGTTTAATAAAGTAAATATTTGTAAATTTCTCAATTAAATAAAATCTAATAAAATCTGTTCATCATAGGTATTTCATATTGATTTAAACTGGTTTCACCTTATATTAAAACATTAATGATATTTTATATTTTTATATTAAATTACATTACATTATATTAAAACATTAAAATAAATTACACAGATACATATGCATAGAATAGAGAAGAGAAAATGTTTTCTCCTTTTTCTCGAATCTTACCCCAAAAGGACATAAAAATGGCGAAGAAGACAGTGGCAGGATTATCGAATAAATAAGTCAGCTTCGAAAATATACAGGAATCGCCAAGCTTCTGATAGGTACACGCTTTATCACAAAGAGGACATAGAGTGATATTTCCTGAAAAATTGCGATTGCATAAAATTACAAGTATTGTTTAAACCGTTAAAATATCATGATAAAATGTGATTTTTTTCCTATCATTTTATTGCGAGATTCGAGGCAAATAATGTACATAAAGAAATTTACCAGCTAAATTAGAGTCGCAAATTTCTTTGCTGGGTACATTGTCTTCGCCCTCCATGCTCCCAAGGCCATAAAAGAAACACAAAAGTCCCACCACTGCCGGCGGATATAAGCATTTCGTGTAAAATCCTAACCACGCGAAGTAAAGAGCAACTTTCTCGCCGAAATATCGCCTTATCAACCATAACGGCTGTTTCTTATACCTTATATTAAAAATAAACATAATTAATTTCAATGCTACGTCGAATACTTAAAGTAATATAATCATGTATATAAATTACCATGTGTATAATATTACCATTGCGAGGGTCTTGCCCATATTAAATACAACAGATATCTATCGAGAATTTCTCCATTGCACGTAGGTTTATTGTAAGGGCCCTCGTGCAATGAGAAGCAATCGAGATACGTTCCATCCGCTAGAAGCCTACGAATACCAGATTTCTCGTGGTTCTCGTCATATCTCGTTCGCAACAATATTTGCATAACTATCAATGATCTTTGAGCAGGTGTATAAGCATTGTCTCTCTCCTTTACGATAAACCTTCAACATTATATTAAATTGAAAAATTATATTAAAAAATTATATTAAATTCAAAAACTTAATAGCGATAATAATATTTTTTTAATCAACATTTTTTATTTCGCGTAGTATTTATACAGGATGTTCCAAAATCGGATGTCATTTTAATAACAGATTCTTTTATTAATTTGAAGATGATTTTTTTTCTCAGCCAAAATGTCGAAGACAAAATCATCATTTTTTGTAAACTTTTCATTTTTGCCATTATATCTTTGTAACTAATTGTAAGCCTTTGAATTAAAATTCTATTTAAAAAAATTAAAAAGTAAAAATTAAAGAAAGAAGAAAAATTGTTCCCAAATTGGCCAAAGATTCTGTTTTTGAAAGGACATTCAATAATTTTAGAACATCTTACAGGATGAGCCACTTTCCGTCCATTCAAATATCTCTAATCCTGTAAGTTTTAGAAGAAAACTTTTTGGAAAAAAGTTGTTTGGTTCTGAGAGGGACAGAATATAGGAATATTACTTATTGTTAGACCTTGGGTGGCGTTGTTAAGATATATCAAGATCATATTGAATTTTTTAAGCTGAAACCCTTATTTTTTATTACATATTCTTGTAGCTTATCTCAAGAGCTTTCCACTTAATAAAGTATTTTTTCATTGAATACTTTTCGAGTTATAAGGCTTAAAATAATATCTTAATTTTACATAAACCATAAAATATCTAGTAAAATATTCATTTTTTGATTATCTATCTTAATACTTTTATGTACAAAATAATGAGAAAAATCAAATTGGTGTAAAGAAAACACATTGTTTCAAAGAAAAAATATGTAATTTGTAATTAACAATTACATACTTTTTCTTAAAAATAATTATGTGTTTTCTTTACACCATTCCTCTCATTATTTTGTACATAAAAATATTAAGATAAGATAATCAAAAAATGAATATTTTACTAGATATTTTATGGTTTATGTAATTCACTCAAAAAAATGTTTTGCTAATGTAGGTAGATTTCTAGATGTCGCAACCAAAATTTATCTCTATTTTTTGTATCTGATAGAATATCGTTTGTCACAGCTAGAATTTATAGCAGTAACATTCTAGCAATATCTGCTAGAAAATTTAGGATTATATATTCATTTGTTTTTACTGCTAGTATTTTCTGTGTACTACAGCCAAACTTTATAACAAGTATGGATTGATCATAACATGGATAGACGCCACAAAAAAACTTTCTTTCTAAATTTCACAAACAGTTCAGATATAAATTCTGTATCTGTCATTTAGATTGATTACGTGCAACATATATACGATATTACAATATTTGCTAATCGTTTATCTGCCTCAGTTAATTTTTCGCACCTAGAAAATTTTTGCTATAGTTGCAAGATCATTTTTTTGAGTGAAAATTAAGATATTATTTTAAGCCTCATAATTCAAAAAGTACTCAATAAAAAAATATGTTATTATAATGTTTTGGAAAGCTCTTAAGATAAACTACAAAAGTATATAATAAAAAATAGGAGTTTTAATTTAAAAAATTCAATGTGACCTTAACAACGCCACCCAAGGTCTAACTAATATTCCTATCTTCTGTCTCCCTCAGAATCAAACAACTTTTTTCTAAAAAGTTTTCTTCTAAAACTTACAGGTTTGGAGATATTTGAGTGGACGTATTAAAATAGCCCATCCTGTATATATATTACCTTTCCTCGAGATCGCCGGAATCTATATAATCGTAAAAGTTCGGTTCTTCGGGATACTTTGTGGTGTCCCAAGTATGTATTTTACGTGCCCACTGAACCCATCGCCTCCATCTCTCCATAAATTTCGATGTTTCTTTGGCACCGTCTGTATCCTATTTTCAAAAAATTCGGGCATCATATTTATAATACGAAATATAACACGAATGTTTAGTTTTAGAAGAGACGTACCCAAGTCTTCACAGGAATGGTTTTAAATCTTTTTGTGGGTAGTTTCAAGCTCATTACTTCCGCATATTGCACCTTTATTTTCCAAGGTATATGCAATTTTAGAAAATATGTTTTCCCATCGAATGAATTCTCCTTTGGCTCCAGCTCCAGTTGCAAACCTTCCTTCAAAAGATTCTGTTGAAATACTCGCCTGTGTTCTCGACGACGAGCTTCTATTTCGGTCATGACTCCTTCATTTTCTTCCTGGTAGACCAATACCATATCGATTCTTCGATGACCGTCGCTAAAATTATCATATTGAGTTCAATCAGCAAATAATGTCGACATATTCAATGAGAAACATGGTAAAAATATATAGAAAAATACACTACAATAAATTTTTGAATTATACAGGTTTCTTGAATTTGTAGAACAAAGTTGTATATTTTTTTATTTATAAAAATAAAATAATTTTGAAAGAGACAACTTTCTCTTTATTTTTCAATGTTTACATTTTTATTAGATATTTTCATTAAAAAAAGACAAACTATAAAAAAATCAGTATTCATAATATATAAAATTTATTTAAAAATCTCTAAACGCATTTAGAATAAACTATTATAAAAAATATTTATCGTTATTTATAGATTATGTAATTTGTCAAAAAAAAATTTAGAAAAAATTGTGCAAAACTGCAAGAAGCTTAATGGAAATCGATTTAATACATAAGTAACAAATGAATGAATAGATTTCTGATAAACTGAATAAGCAAGATAAATTCTGATATTTAATTGTTGAAAAATACAAATATAACGTTTTAGAGGAAGAAAAAGAAAGGAAATCTTATTAATAAAATAATAATAAATATTAATAAATTAATAATGAATTATTGATAATAATTAATAATGAATTAATAATTAATAATATTAATAAATTAATAATAAATATTAATCTATATTAACCTTGATACCCCTCTTTCAACTAAGAAATCGTTTCGAAAAATGACTCAATCTAATAATAACTCTTTTTCACGTCCGCGTATGCTTTTAAATTAAGGACACCTAAAAATAAAAGAGACTCAGAAATAAATTCCACTTTCCACATTCTCTACACTTGTGTTATTCGCTTATATGTTCGCACAACGATAGAAGAATGATAAGACAATGGCTGACGTTCCTCCGGAGAATCGTATTAGCTTGATATAATGGAAAAAGATGCCTACATGTCCGTCTCTATATGTACTTATACATTCGAGAGCTTCATAAAGAAGATCTAAAATAACTCGTGACATTTGTGACCACGAAGGATAATTACTTACCGAAAATAAAGTGTTTCGGAATCGATTCCCGCGTCCGTTTCTTTCGTCGGCAATGAATTCCCGATGGTCTCGGCGAAATCCGGCGAAACTGGTGTATCCGGTAACGAGGGGTTGATTTCCGGAGTAGCAGGTGCCGTGAGTTTAGGACCTTGCCCAATTCAAACAGAATTACCATAATCTTGTGCACAATTCTTTTTAAATTAATTTAATTATCATCATCTTCTTTATTACGCTAATAAAAATGTAACAAATTAATTGACTAATAACTTAACAAATTAATTAAATGTAAAAATTTAACAAATTATTACAAAAAGATATTCGTAGCCTCTTAATCATCCATTTCATATGTTTCGTATTTTTTAAAATAAAAGTTATAAGATTCTTTTCACTTTTAATTTTATTTCTATTTCTAATTCCTCTACTTTCATTATCCCAAATTTGTTGTTCCTCAATAAAGTTTATATCAACTGAAAAAGTTTAACACAATTCAATATATATTTTTGTTTTACGTAATGTGTGTATGTGTGACAAAAGATTTCAATAAAAATTTTTTCTAAAATAGTATTAATATTTAAAATCAACAAATTTGAAAAAAATATAAATTCGTAAAAATATAAATTTTCGAAAAAAATATAAATTTAAATATAAAATTCGAAAGAAATTAATTGCAGAATTACAAGAAATATGAATTCCTTGTAATTCTGCAACTATATATGAATAAAAATGTTATAATTTTATTTATTGACAACAATCGATATTTATCATTATTAAATATGGATCAGAACCTGTTGTACCAATCGTAAAATTTTTTATAAATTTTATGTTATTTCTCGTATTATCTAAAAAAAAATATGAATAAAATTATTTATTAGAGACAATATTAAAAGGTATATATGGAAGAATTAGGTTCTTCGATAATTAAAGGTCTTTCTCACTAATACATAATATTGTAAAAAGCTTTTTTTTAATGTTTCTTATTTTAAAGTTACTAATATTTGCAAATACGGAGTGTATTTTTCAAAAGCGGAAAAAAATTAAAAGCACAAAGTTAAAGTGCTTACATAGGACGCTTTCCTATAATACCACGAGCCAAGTCTTAAACGTTGCATTATTAATATCCGATATTCGTGACACGCTGACATTCGTACGTATATTGATCGTGGTTTACTGACATAGCTTTATTGCTGTTATGGACATTAGTTGCGCGTTTCTACGAGTATTTCATTTTTTTTATTCTTTTTATATACTCGTAGATCGTATCGCGCTACATTTAGCAAATTCTACAGCTATTAAAGCGCGAAACAAATGGACACCGGGGCTAAAATTAGTTTGCATTACCGTGGAATTTTTAAAGAACACGTGAAAACTGGAAAATGTTATGATATATGTGTGTGCTAAACCGAGTATAGACACGTGTTGACCTTATATAAAGAACCTTGAGATAAGGTTTTACACAGAATGATTCTTAAGTACGTTCCAAAAATAAAAGAAGTAATTTTGTAAATGTTTTTATGAAGAAAATTTATTTTTTTGTCAAAAATTTTTCTAGTCAAAAATCAGTCAAATCTGTCAATAATCAACTTATATACCACTAATCAGAATATACCAGAATTTTTCATCCCTAAAAGTTAGCACATTACTAACACTTAATAAATTTCAAGAAAATAATTGGAATCTTTGAAATTTAAAAAAAAATGTATTTTTCTGTTCGAACATCCCTTCCGAAATAAGTCATTTATGACAAAAATGTACATAAGCTTTTTTTTATAATCATTTTTTTTTCTTAATTATCCAAGGAATTACTTCTTTAATTTTCGGAATCTATAACTAATAAAATCACTGTAATCAATTTAATATTAATATATATATAAAATAATAATAATAATAATAATAATAATAATAATAATAATAATAATAATAATAATAATAATAATATCAAAAAATTATTGAATTAAAATTTGTAGATCCTCTACTAAATGTTAAATTTAATAAAAATATTTAATAAATTATCTGAAATAAATCTGTAATAAAATATCTATAATAAATTACAGATAAATTTATAATACATTCTCTTTGTAAAAATTTGTAATATATTCTCTTTGTAAAAATTAAATCTTCTAATTTTCATTTGTTTTGCGTTTCAGTTCGTCGTTGAATTCAATTCTCACCGAAAGCATCCTGCGCAATCAGAGTCGTTCCAGACGGATGAACCACGCTGGCTCTCGATAATTTTCTCTTGACACTTGCCGGCGTCTCTCCGCATGGCAGACCGTTTTTATCGAGCTCGTAAATGATTTCCCTATTCGAGATGGAACAATTATAGTCCAACGATTTTGATTTGGTCGATGTTGATTTCGCCGAAGACGCGCGAGAGGTATTTCCTGAACCGCTTGATTTTTCGTCGTTGAACTGATACTCGACCGGGCTATTGTCGTCGGGATGAAGAAAGGCGCCCCAGCTACTGGGCCTTCGGCTGTGGTTATGCTGAAATTATTCAGACGTTTATGACTTCTCGCGGTGATCACGTTATCCTGTTTATATTCTCGTTTGTAATCGAAAAGGATATAAATCATTGTCAGAAAATCCTATAATGGAATAAACGATAATAAAAGATAGAAATGAGTTTGCAATAAACAAAATAGTCGGACGATCGATAGCTTTATCATCTTCAAAGATCAAAATTCAATATACATTCTCGTTAGCGTTACGTGGCGAAAAAAGGACGCTATTATGATAAATAATTGTAGCGTAGATGATACACAGGGTGTCCCATTTTAACTTTTACACTCGAATATCTCGAAACCATGGCGGTTTCGGTGAAAATGTTTTAAACAAAAGTTGTATGGTTTTAAAGGAGTCATAAGATGGTGTCATTGATTTTACTTTAAAAAGTCATTTAAAGGTCACGTGAAGGTCACCTTTAATTTTTTAAATAGAATCCCCTGTTCTTTATTACTTACTTTTATAGCTTATTTCGAGAGCTTTCCAAAACACTATAATAAAGTATTTCTTTATTGAGTACTTTTCGAGTTATGAGGCTTGAAATAATTTCTTAATTTTACATAAACCATAAAATATCTAGTAAAATATTTATTTTTCGATTATCTTACCTTAATATTTTTATGTACAAAATAATGAGAGAAATCAATTGATGTAAAGAAAAAACATAGTTGTTTCAAAGAAAAAATATGTAATTTGCAATTAACAATTCCATATTTTTTTTTTAAAACAATTGCATGTTTTCTTTACATCAATTGACTCTCATTATTTTGTACATAAACAGATTAAGATAAGATAATCGAAAAATGAATATTTTACTAGATGTTTTATGGCTTATTTTATGGTAAAATTAAAAAATTATTTCAAGCCTCATAACTTGAAAAATACTTAATGAAAAAATATTTTATGTTTATAGCGTTTTGCAAAGCTCTCGAGGCAAGTTACAAGAACATACAAAAGTATATAGGGTGTTTAAAAAGTTGGAGGTAATCTTCACGTGACCTTCAAACGACTTTTCAAGGTAAAAACAATGACACCTTATGGCCCCCTTAAAATCATACAACATTTGTTTAAAACATTTTCACAGAAACCGTCTTGGTTTCGAGATATTCGCGCGTGAAAGTTAACATGGAATACCCTGTATATAAAAATTTGGAAGAAGGAGCATTTTCATTCTGAGAGATAATCGCGATAAATACGTTATTTAGATATCTTAATAAAATGTATGTTTTTGCATTTTAAAAAATTTTTATATTATATATATGCACATTTATTTTAATATTTATTTACTTTATGGTTTATTTTATGATATTTATTTTAATGCTTCGCTTTATTTTAAAGACACACTCACACTGCGATAAAAAACTAACTAAAAGAAAAAGACAAAATCTCTTGATTCCATGCAAATTTCGTACAATAAGTAATTATAATAAAATTTTTTGTTAATAAAAAATTAAAATTAAGATTACTTTGAAAGTTTCTAAAACAGATTTGATATAATTTTCTTTCTATAATATTTTATTTGTGTATGCATGTGCGTGTGTACAAAATACATATATGAATATGTGAAACATTAAACTCACTATGAGAAATATTCTCACATGCGCGGGATGCAAAACCGATTTTTCGAACGGTGTTAAGTATACCTGGCTGTCATCGTCTACTTGCAGCTTGTTATCATCCATGTCGGCCTCTTCGAGTCCCTTTCAAAATACACAAGGCCAGATCGGAAGACTTTTGGCGGATAGGGTTTGGAGTTTCGCCATATCGGATAACATTTTTTGCTTCCTTTATCGGGAATAATGACGAGGCGATTATTCGAATGATTACTTAATTTGCACGCGCCACTGTCGAGAGGAGTATTTTGTAAACCTCAAGTAAACCATCTTAGAATGAGACCCGATACTTTTGCGAAGGCTCCTTCGAAATATTCGTCCACCCGCCACCAGAATGCACTTTAAGCTTTCTCGATCTGATAGTTGATCACGTGAAAATGAACATCGAGTGCCGATAGGTCGGGATAGTTGCGGTGATAGCCTCGCGTCGGTTAATCGTTTAATTATGAATGAATCACGACCTCACTCGAAGAAATACGATCGGTAGTCAGGGTCACGTAGTTCGAGGATGAAAAAAGGCGTTAATCATCTACTGGATTATGGTTATGGGGGTACGAGAGAAGTACCGAAGATTTCGAAGGTGCCCTGCCAATTTAATCGCCATGAGTATGCTTTCACGCAGCGGAACATGTTGGATCTCTAACCCTTTAATTCCACATTTAAATTTTGCTGACCACTTGGACTCACGTTTAGATTGATCGATTACACATGATTGATTCACTTGCTGTCATTTCTTCAATTTGGATTTATTTAGTGTCTTTGAATGGTATTTCTGGATATATCTTTTCCAAAACTTTTCTCAATTCGTAATTCAATAAATCGTTACAAATTGATAGGCACCGAAGGATCCTGGATCTTAGTGAAGCAATTAAGTTGTACGCCAAGTAGCTCCTTATAGCCTTTATTAAACTGCATCTAAAGAACACGTTTGTATAGACGAATCCTCGATCGAACTAATACTGTTCTTCTGCGACGATAGTGAAACATATACTGGCTAATGGATAGTGGAGCAATACTTATATATCACACACATGTATCGTCCCATCAGTGTCCTTTATTTATGTGCTTGTACACATTTCGCGAAGCTATATATGTGTGTGTGCACATTCCCCCTTTGCCGGAAGGGGGAGGAAGATTTCACCTTCCTCGCACGAGGGTGGAAGCAGCCGAGCGGAATGTCGAGGCTTTCGAAATTGCTATGGTTACCCGATGGACACAACATGTGTTACATACGTCACATCAAACGCATTACTGGTACTTCTTTTAAGTTTGAACTTGAAGAACGTGTCGGCGGGTATATAAGCACGCATGATCTATATAAGTTTTTTTCATCACGCGTTAAACCGTTGATAAACTAAGCTAAAGCTGAAAAACGTCTTATTATAAGAGATTATCTCTTTTTATCAAAATAATTACTGCACTTTGATGAAACAATTGTAGTATTGGTTTCGGCATCGAGTTTATTTGAACAAACTTGTACATTGTTGCTTCCATCCACATCATAATTATCATATAATATTTTTTATTGATATTGAATATCATAATATATATAAATAGAAAAGGATTTTATTAAATTTCTTATGTGTGTGTATATATAATTTTGTTGAAAATGCATTCGATGAGCAAATACGATACACTGAGAAAGTTTAAATAAAATATGTGAATATACGTGTTAACTATTATCAAAATATAGCATATACATATATTTTATATTTGATCATTTATTTCATCATGATTAGATATAATTTCCGGAAAGAAAAATAATTATACATATTGTGAAATATTGAATTATGTTATTATTATGTTTCAATATATATTAAAAATATATTTTATTAAATAAAATACTTAAATATGAAATATAAATTATACTGCACTTTATATATATACATATATAATATATTTTGATGAGAAATTTCCTGTGACGTTATATATATTAAGAAACACAATACAATTAAAATAATTAAAAGTAATAAAATGCAAAAGCTAGGCGTTTCTATAAGAATCAATTTAATTAATTTAATTAATTTTTATAAAGAATAATTAAAGAATTATGAATTAATATATTTTAATTATTAATTATAATATTTCTATTATTCTAAAATTAGCCTAAAATATTAAAATACAAGTACAATGTCTTCTGTTGTTGTTTAATCTTTACTCATTTGTATTAACATACAAATGAGTAAAGATAATTCCACATTGTAATATTAAGTTTTTACAATAATTTAAAATAATTTAATCTTTATTATACTTGAAGTAACTATAAATTACATGCAATAAAAATGTAATGTGTAATAATATCATAAATTGAGTAATTTTATTCTTCTGTATATTAGTTCAGTAATTTTATCCTTCTTTATATTAGTTCAGTATTTCTAAACCATATGCTAAAATATAAGATTTAATTTCTATAATATATGAATATATATATATATATATATATATACATATATATAATTTTTTATATAACAATATTATCTCCTTATTATGATTATGCTCTCTCTTACCGTGCTTTTACAATTCAAATTATTACAATTTCATCATCGTGTAGAATATATGACTGTAAAATAAGATACTGAGGTCTTCACTAGCTAGAATAAAAATTATCTTATATTTATGATTTATGCAGAATTAGATATATTTGATTTTCTTTTCTCTCATACCGTAGCAAAGCACTCTATAGATGCAACGAACAGTCCACCGACGCTCAAAGTAAAACTTTTCGAGTTCCTTTGTAACAGAAATAATATTATTCTCTGTATATGCAATGGAGCTATATACCACTGAACGTTATACCTAGAAAATGAATTATAAGAGACAAATTGTTCAATAAAATCTCTGAAACGCATCGGGAATGATTTTTTATCGATAAATTTCATCATTGTGCTTGTTTTGCAGAATATTAATTTCTATATTTGATGTAACAGTATGAGTTATCATGCGTACTGTTTTACAGATACGTTTCTTACGCAGTAGTAAATACGTGATGATTATGGTTCGTTATAATTTGACCAATATAATTGGCTAAAAACATATATAAAATGGCGATAACTGTATATAAAAAAGGCAATATCAATCCCTCTTCAAATGATGCAATCTAAAAGATCTAAGATTAATCGAACGTTTCACGCTGATGATATAATTAAAAAAAAGAACTCCTAAACATAAAAAGAAAGAATACTAAACTTTCAACGTTTTGAATGCTAATTATATTTTCGGTCGTTAAATTACATCACGTCACAACTTCGAGAAATTTGTGGTTAAAATTGCAAAAGAAGCATGTTATTGATTTTTATTTCTTCCTATTTTTAAGTTTAATGTATTTTACAGCGTTATAACTATCCTATTTGATGTTACAAAATTTTATATTCTAATTAATTAAATATGTTAGATTAAAATTTTTAATTTTTACAAAAAATTATTTGATTATAATTATTAATTATAATTATGATTATAATTATTTATTGATTATAATTTAATATTTTATTGTATTAAACGTAAAGTAAATAAATTAGGATTTAAAAATATATCAAATGTTTTTTTTTCATATAAAAGTTTTATAGATCGCTAAAAACGAATCTCAAAATTATCAAATTCAAGATAGCAAAATAAAAAAGTTAGGATTTTTTATTTTAAAATTCCTTACATTGATAAAGAGTATTATTATGTAATAATGGAACTTAATAGAAATAGAAATAATAATATAACAATGAAGCAAAGAAAACTTACTCGAAACAGATTGAGGCTCACTGAGCTTACTCCAAATGCTATTAAATAGAACATCATTGTTTCGCAACTGTATTGTAAGTGTTTAGACAATCTTTAAAAATAAAAATTTGTTAATATTCTTATATAACGCATGCATATTATCTGATTTATACAAACTTTATAGCTTGTCGATGAATATTCACAGCGTAAATTAAACTCTTTAATATCAAAATGTTTTTTTGATTTCGCAGCATGTCAACGTTCATTGCTTGTTTGATACGGTAACTATAAATGATATTTGTGTTTTAGTTGCAGGAATTATTTATATGAAATACATAAATTTTGCAGTTAAGTTTAAAAACTATTTTGTTTAATTTGCAAATAATAAATTTTTCGAATCTTTATAACGTTCATAACAATACCTGGCAATTTTAAACATCCCACAAACGTATTGAAGATACGTAAAAAACATTGTTCCTATTGCTAATGATGCGGTTAGTCCGATGGAAAATGATATAACATTATGCAGCAGTATCAAATAAAAATAGTTTTTTTGATCGATTAAATGCTTCGTTATGATCAAGTTATATGATCTTGATGTGTTTGTCGATAAAAAAACCTTCAAAATATCCGACCAAAATGACATAACGATAAAAGTCGATATGGTAAAAACGACAAGTACTAAAAAAGTATTAGAAAATTTTCACTTATATTTTTGCCACACATTTCTAAATTAGGTTTCTAAATTAGTTTAATTATTATCTTACATTGATGTGTGTATACATATTCGGGAAAAAATCCGTGTATAAATGAAATAGAAACATATGTAATTACAAACATATAAAATTACATTTAAAGTATATCCACATATATTTCTTTTTTTGTATCATTTTTGTTTTTGTATGCATAAAAAAATAAGAAAAATAATAAGAAGAAAATAATTAAAAAGTAATTACAATATTTTTCGAATTATTTATTTCAGAAAAATCAAAATTTGAAGAAATAAGTAGAAATTGCTTATATATAATCATATATAAATTTATATATAATTACTTATGAATATTTTCTTCACTTCTTTAAATTGCATTGCTTTCAAAGTTTTAAAAACAATTTATCTAACTATTTTTTAATTACTCTCTTTATTATTTGTGTATATGGCCAGAGGTTATGCAAAAGAGAAAATTTTATATATAATTATAATATCATTTAAAATTTAATTTTTTCAGTTAATGTATTTTTAATAGATTTTTATGCAATTAATTGCTACGTTGCCTTTCTATTATTTAAGATTTAAAAACATTTGTTATTGTGATTAACATTTACGTAGATTACACGATTACACGAGTTGTTAGAAGGTAAAGAGGAGAGTGATGAGGAAAGAAAAAGAGAGTACAAAAAAGAAAATGAAAGATGAATCATATATTGAATAAAAATTGTAAACGGAGAACAATTGTAATTACAACTTACAATTTCGAAATCAATTTTTTGTTTTTTCCAATGTAATATTTTAAAAGCTCTTGCGAGTTAAGAAGAAAACGTAACATGCAAATCTAAATTATTATCTTACCTGTAAGTGCAATAGTATAACGCTTGCCGCTACATCCATAAGCGTCTATAATAGCAATTTCTTTTTCATCTTTTAATTCATTACACACATGCAGTAGTTGTTCCATTAAATCCTTTATCTGTTGTTTTAGTAACCATATATCATTTCTTATCACTTTTCTATATATCAATTCTACATAATAATGTCAGAAAACATAGCGTAAAAACTTATTCGTCAAGTATATTTGTCTCGTCAACAAGTAAATTATCAATTTGTAGAGTTTTCAGATGTAGAAACTTCCAACTCGATAATTTAACTTACAGCTTTAACAGAGAACATGTTATATTTTATCATAAAGAGAGTAAACATAAATATGGAAGCTAGATCTTTAGTGAAATCTGGAGTCCATCTTTGTAAGAGCAATATTATGTACTGTAAATAATAATTTTATATTTACATACAAGTTTGAATTTTAGAATTATTCCTCTAAAGTCACTCACACACATACACACGCACACATATGGACAAATAAATTGTGAATTCTATAATATTAAATCTTTTCTAAAAAAATTCATAATATTTATAACGAATCTATTAATATAATATAACAATATTTGAAGAAATATAGAATATATATATATATATATATATATATATATATATATATATATACAAGTGTGTAAGTGCGTGCGTTTAATATATATTTATTCTGTGTGTATTTGCGTTTTAATTCTCATATATATGTTTATATTCATGTGTACATATATATGAAATATAATATTGACAATATAATTTCATGTTGACTTAATTGATTTTTAAATTTTATATGGGAATAGTTTATTTAGCAATAATTTATCATATAAAAATATTATTATATGATTTATTTTTAAAATTTATTAAATTTATTTTAAAATTTACCTGAAATATAACATTTGTCGTCAGAATACTAGATAGAAGAATAAATTGAAATCGAGCGAAATTTGATTGTTGGTATGGCCACAAGCCAATAACGAGCAAAAGAATCTTATTTAGACTGAAATAATCACTTTTGATGTTCTTCATTTCTTAGCAAGGTCTGAGATGTATGTGACGAAGTGCGGACAAGAATTACTCTTGTCCCCACCATTTTCCACCAATCGATCAACTATTATTTACTTCTCTCCTATATAGTATAAATTTCTCTCTGTGTAGTATAAATTTTAGCACCAATTACTTAATTTCCTAATGATGATATAATGATATAAGATACTACCTTGAGAATTTTCTCATTTTTTAAGAGTGTTTTTCATATAGCCTTTAATTTCACGATCAATTTGATAAGGGTGGAAATTGAGCGATTGTCTTTTTTTCCATTGGATAAGAAGAAAACATATTTATTGAGGAAATTATTTATGCGAAAGTCGCGCATGCGTAATCGTCACTTTTTTGACGCCACAATTTCATACTCTTCAGTTTAGTGCACGCATTCATGACATATGCTTACTCCTCGAGAAGCATTTAGTTTTAAGTTTTCTAGTATCTGGTTTATTTGTATTAAAGCTCGTATTATTTTTGAAGATGAATTAATCAAAACTGCATATGACATTTTTAAATCTTAAATTAGCGCAATTAACATTTTGATATTTTAGAAGCTAAAGGCAACCGAACCTGTCATGAGAGAATACATTTATATACAACCGTCATTATATATACAAATTAATTAATTTTTATCATCTAAAATTAATAATCTATTTTTTTCGAAACTTACTAAAATTTTAATTATCATCTATAAACATGAAAAAATTGATAAATAAATTAATATTTTTAAAGGTTTAGGTTTAGTTTTTTTCTTAAGGAAGTGTCAATTACAAAAATGTCATTTTGATTTCACTGGCAAATGAATTTTCAATAAAGGATAACATGATGAAATACTAAGTTAAGTTATAAATAGATTTTTCTATAAATACTAAATTTGTGTAACATTTTTTGTATTCTTTTTATATTATAATATTCAAACGCATCAATAAAGGGAAAGTAAAAATAAAACATAAATATTTATATGACTTGAAGAAAAATATTAAAATATTACAAGAAATAATTTCTTATAAATATACAACTTAAAATTGAATTAAATCAAAAATATAATAACTAAATTAGAAATATAGTAATAAAATTATTAATTATTTAGGACATTTAAAATAAAGTTAAATCAAATATCACACGCAACTCAATAAATTTCTTCGTAAAATGTGTACAATCAATAAAACGCTAAAAATATTACTCAGTAAATGTTCTTTCCCCTTTTCATTCTAATAGATATACGCATGGATGCACTCCTGTATAGTCTTCGAAAAAAATATTCTCCACATTTCGAACATTTTCAAACCAAATATAATAAGTAAAGTACAAAGTTACTTTTGAACTAGTCGAACATTGCAAATTAACAAAATTTCAAATTAAAAAAAGAAAAATAGACGAATGACGCAGTAAAAATTTCCACTATACTAATATTATTTCTTATTAAATATAATTTTTACGTAATTATATTTTTAGTAATACACTTTACGGATGATGTCACTGATTTCAATGATCTTGACATATGTTGTCAAGCTCACTCTCCTGAATAAGTATCAAAAGGTTTTAAGTGTCTCTTGTCGTTTATTAAAAAGTTATTAATAAAAAAATTTCTACGAATTATGTGCAATTTTTAGACATTATTATGTATGTTTTAGGAGTCAAAGTAAAATGTACATGCGTGGATACAGTATGTTCTGCCCCCTCTATAGAAGAGCTCCACTTTCGCAAGATATAACCTAAGCTAAACCTATTTCTGATTTAAAACTAAAATTTGGTTTGAGATGAACCTTGATTTGCATGAAAAGTTAAAACCCCATGTGAACTTTGTTTTATCTTGCAAACTATATGCGTGGCTACAGCCCCCAGATCATTGAAATCGGTGAAGTCGTCCGTAAAGTGCATAATTATCATATTTTTTTTAAATTCAATATACATACATGTTACTGTTACTGAACTATAAACTCAAATAACTTACAAGTACTGTTTATTTAAAAATGTGTCTTATTAAATAAAAATATTATATATGTTGATGATATTACAACTGAAGGTAATATTAAATAATTAAATATTAAGTTTATTATATGTTATTGTACTTGATGTACACGATGTTTCGTCAACATACAGCTCAATACGAAGGGTTCCCTGCTCATAGGAGCGCAAGACCGGTAATGAAGGAATAAGTAATAAAGATTACTTGCGTAAATTTTCGACGAAGTATATTTTCGCGTAATAAGCTGTTAGAAGAAAAAATTAAATTGCACAGAATAGTGAACTTGTGACATGAATATTTGAAATATATATCTAAAAGAATGTTATAATATTATAATATTACTATTATTATAATATAACTTTTAACATGTATATCAATAATCCTTATCTACATATGATTTCAATAATATTATAATAGTATAATATTATTATTATTATAATATAACTTTTAACATGTATATCAATAATTCTCATCTACATATGATTTCAATAATATTATAATATTATAATATTATTATTATATTATTATATTATTGCAATCATATATATAATATATGGGAATTATTGATATAATGTTAAGAGTTATATTAAGTTTAAGTTTATTTTATTTTTTTTGCGCTCCTATGAGCGGTCAATCCGTCGTATTGAGCTGTATGTTGATAAAACACCCTGTACATTCAATTCTAATTCGTTGCACACGCGCAATGAATATCTTGAAATTTTGTTCCCATACATTATGTTCCTATACAAGAGAAATTTTCCAGCTCTAAACTATACGTTATAAGTAAATGTTTTTATTTTTCTAATATATATAACATTATAAGAAAATAATGTTGCTTCTTTATTTTAACTATACTCTTTCTTATCGTGCTTTTATATAATTCAAACTATTACAATCTCGTTATCGTGTAGAATATATAACTGTAAAATAAAAGGTCTTCACTAGCTAAAATGAAAAATATCTTATATATTTATGATTATCATATTGATTATCATTAAATACATTGCTATATTTAGATAAATTTAGATATATTTATAAATATATTTATAGATATATTTATAGATATATTGATAAATATATTTTAAATATCATATTGGATATATTTTACTATAACTTCTATCCCATATCATAGGAAAGCACTAAAATATTAAAATACAATGTCTTCTGTTATTGTTTAAAATATTCACAAATGAGTGTAAATAATTTCACATAGTAATATTAAGTGTTTCAAAACAATTTAAAATAATTAAATCTTTATTATACTTGAAGTAACTATATGCTACGTGAAATTAAAAAATGTGCAATAATAATGTGCAGTAATAATGTAATGTGCAATAATATCATGAATTGACTAATTTTATTCTTCTACATTCTTCTTTATATTAGTTCAGTATTTCTAAATCATATACTAAAATAAAAGTTTGAATTTCTATAATATATAAAAAAAGAATATATAAATTTATATACATATATATATATATATAATTTTTATATAACAATATTATCTCCTTATTATGATTATGCTCTCTCTTACCATGCTTCTACAATTCAAATTATTACAATTTTATCATCGTGTAGAATATATGACTGTAAAATAAGATACTGAGGTCTTCACTAGCTAGAATACAAACCATCTTATATTTATGATTTATGCTGAATTAGATATATTTGATTTTCTCTTCTTTCATACCGTAGCAAAGCACTCTACAGATGCAACGAACAATCCACCGACGCTCAAAGTAAAATTTTTCGAGTCTCTTTGTAACAGAAATAATATTATTCTCTGTATATGCAATGGAGCTATATACCACTGAACGTTATATCTAGAAAATGGATTATAAGAGACAAATTGTTCAATAAAATCTCTGAAACGCATTGGGAATGATTTTTTATCGATAAATTTCCTCATTGTGCTTGTTTCGCAGAATATTAATTTCTATATTTGATGTAACAGTATGAGTTATAATGCGTACTGTTTTACAGGTACGTTTCTTACGCAGTATTAAATACGTAGTGATTATGGTTCGTTATAATTTGACCAATATAATTAGCCAAAAACATATATAAAATGGTGATAACTGTATATAAAGTAGGCAATATCAATCCCTCTTCAAATGATGCAATCTAAAAGATCTAAGATTAATCGGACGTTTTACGCTGGTAATATAATTTAAAAAAAATAACTGCTAAACACAAAAAGAAAGAATAATAAACTTTCAACGTTTTGAATGCTAATTATATTTTCGGTCGTTAAATTACATCACGTCACAACTTCGAGAAATTTGCGGTTGAAATTGCAAAAGAAGCATGTAATTGATTTTTATTTCTTCCTATTTTTAAGTTTAATGTATTTTGCAGTGTTATAACTGTCCTATTTGATGTTATAAAATTTTATATTCTAATTAATTAAATATGTTAAATTAAAACGTTCAATCTTCACAAATAATTATTTGATTATAATTATTAATTATAATTATGATTATAATTATTAATTGATTATAATTCCATATTGTATATTAGGAATATAACTAAGTTTCCGTCGCTCATAATTAAATGGCTTGCAAATGTAGTGAAGTTAGGCATTTGTTAATAAAATTGAGTGCCTAAAGTTCCATTTTTTATGAAAGAGATATTTTTTGTATCAATTTAAAATTAAATGTGATAAGTTGTTTGTTTGATGTACTTATTTACTATTTTGATTTAAATAAAACTGCAGCTGAAACTCATCGATTGATTTCTGAAACAGTCACTGCTGACCACTACCAACAATTATATATCGATTGAATGATGAATTGATGCGAAAAAGGCCAGTGATCGATGTAAGATGATTTTTTTGCATGACAACGCGCGACCTCATGTTGCAAGAATTGTAAAAGAACTATTGAAGCTCGAATACGAAATTCTCCCGCACCAACCTCTATTCTCCAGACTTGGCTTCATCGGATTACTATCTTCTCCGGTCAATACAACACGCGCTCGCCGATACATTTTTCCAATTCCGAAGAAGTCCAAAAATGCATCGATCAATGGATTGCTCTAGAAAACAAGTTGTCCTATTGTTGAGAAATCCAACTTTTGCAAAAAAGATTGGAAAAAATCATAGAAAACAATGGATTATATTTTGATTAATATATTAATTCATTTTCTTATTGAAATAGATGTACAATATTTTTCAAGTAGAAAAACAGAGAACTTAGTTATATACCTAATATTAAACATAAAGTAAATAAATTAGAATTTGAGAATATATGAAATATTTTATTTTTTTCATAAAAGTTTTCTAGATTGCTAAAAACGAACCTCATATTAAAATCTTTAATTCAAGAAAGCGAAATAAAAAAGTTAGGATATTTTATTTTAAAATTCCTTATATTGATTTTTTTGCTATTTTGAGTTCAATTTTGAAACATCAAACTCGTGTGCATGAATCTGGGATATCTTCAAAGATTAAATATATTGAATATATTTGATAGAGCCTCAATGATTTAATTCATAATTTTATTTAATAGACCCTATATTACTCATAAATATTTCTTTAATCAACATAATAAATTTCTCTTTTAAAATAATTTTTATTTAATTGTTCCAACAATATAATTATTGATTGCAGCAAAATTTCTTTAATATATATATCAAAGTTATAACATGATAACATTTGAAATGCATATAAATTTAGAATATATAAAAACATTCTTTTTTGAAAATTTAACCGCAAATTCTTCAAAATAACGACATGATAACAAATTATAAACTGGAATCAGCATCAAAAGTAATTATGGAAAATGATTACTGTTTTTTTTATACTTTTATTTTATTTCGTTGAATCGGTGAAAGCGATTCTTGCCGTATTTAATAAAGAGTATTTAATGTAATAATGAAAATTATAATAGAAATAATAATTTAACAATGAAACAAAATCACTTACTCGAAACAGATTGAGGCTCAACGAGCCTACTCCAAATGCTATTAAATAGAACATCATTGTTTCGCAACTGTATTGTAAGTGTTTAGACAATCTTTAAAAATAAAAATTTGTTAATATTTTTGCACAACGTACACATATTATTTAATTCATACAAACTTTATAGCTTGTCGATGAATATTTACAGCGCAAATTAAACTCTTCAATATGAAAATGTGATTTCGTAGCATGTCAACGTTCATTGCCTGTTTGATACGGTAGCTATAGATGATGTTTGTGTTTTAGTTGCAGGAATTATTTTTATCAAATACATAGATTTTGCAGTTAAGTTTAAAAACTATTTTCTTTAGTTTAAAAATAATAAATTCTCCAAATCTTTATGACGTTCATAACAATACCTGGCAATTTTAAACATCCCGCAAACGTATTGAAGATACGTAAAAAACATTGTTCCTGTCGCTAATAATGCAGTTAGACCGATGGAAAATGACATAATATTATGCAGCAGTATCAAATAAAAATACTTCTCTTGATCGATTAAATGCTTCGATATGATCAAGTTATATGATCTGGATGTGTTTGTCGATAAAAAAACGTTCAAAATATTCGACCAAAATGACACAACGATAAAAGTTGATATGGTAAGAACGGCAAGTACTAAAAAAGTATTAGAAAATTGTCACTTATATTTATGCCACACATAAGGTTTCTAAATTAGTTTAATCATTATCTTACATTGATGTGTGTATATATATTCGGGAAAAAATCCGTGTATAAAATACAAACATATAAAATTACATTTAAAGTATATCCACATATTTTTCTTTTTCTTGTATCATTTTTGTTTTTGTATGCATAAAAAAATAAGAAAAATAATAAGAAGTAAATAATTGAAAAGTAATTAGAATATTTTTCGAATTATTTATTTCAGAAAAATCAAAATTGAAGAAATAAGTAGAAATTGCTTATATATAATCATATATAAATTTATATATAATTACTTATGAATATTTTCTTCACTTCTTTAAATTGCATTGCTTCTAAGGTTTCAAAAACTATTTATCTAATTATTTTTTAATGATTCTTTTTATTATTTGTAAATATGACCAGAGGTTATGCAAACGAGAAAATTATATATATAATTATATGTTTTTATATTTAATTGTATTAATATTTTATCTGAACTAATCAATAAAATATAATTTTTTCAGTTAATGTATTTTTAATAAATTTTTATGCTATTAATTGCTACGTTGCCTTTCTATTATTTAAGATTTAAAAACATTTGTTATTGTGATTAACATTTACGTAGATTACGAGACGTTGTTAGAAGGTAAAAAGGAGAGTGACGAAGAAAGAAAAAGAGAGTGCAAAAAACAAAATGAAAGATGAATCATATATTGAATAAAAATTGTAAACGGAGAACAATTTTAATTACAACTTACAATTTCGAAATCAATTTTTTGTTTTTTCCAATGTAATATTTTAAAAGAACTTGCGAGTTAAGAAGAAAACGTAACATGCAAATCTAAATTATTATCTTACCTGTAAGTGCAATAGTATAACGCTTACCGTTACATCCATATGCGTCTATAATAGCAATTTCTTTTTCATCTTTTAATTTATTACACACATGCAGTAGTTGTTCCATTAAATCCTTTACCTGTTGTTTTAGTAATCATATATCATTTCTTATCACTTTTCTATATATCAATTCTACATAATAATGTCAGAAAACATAGTGTACTTATTCGTTACGTATATTTGTCTCGTCAACAAGTAAATTATCAATTTATAAAGTTTAGTTTTAGTTGTATAAACTTCCAACTCTCCAAGTTAACTTACAGCTTTAACAGAGAACATGTTGTATTTTATCATAAAGACAGTAAACATAAATATGGGACCTAGATCTTTGGTGAAGTTTGGAGTCTGTCTTTGTAAGAAAAGTATTATATACTGTAAATAATAATTTCATATTTACATACAAGTTTGCATTGTAAAATTATTCCTCCAAAGTCACTCGCGCACATACACGCAGGCATATGAACAAATAAATTGTGAATTCTATAATATTAAATCTTTTCTAATAAAAATTGATAATATTTATAACGAACCTATTAATATGATAATATTTGAGAAAATATAGAATATAGAATATATATATATATATATTTAGATATATATATATATATATATATATACAGAATTACACAAGTATATAAGTGCGTGTGTTTAATATTTATTCTACATGTATTTGCGTTTTAATTCTCATATATATATATATATATGTATATATTCATATGTGTATATATGTACGAATTATAATATTGACATAATATAATTTTATGTTGAGTTAATTGATTTTTAAATTTTATATGGGAAAAGTTTATTTAGCAGTAATTCATCATGTAAAAATATTATTATATGATATATTTTTAAAATTTATTAATTTATTTTAAAATTTACCTGAAATATAACATTTGTCGTCAGAATACTAGATAGAAGAATAAATTGAAATCGAGCGAAATTTGATTGTTGATACGGCCACAAGCCAAGAATGAGCAAAAGAATCTTATTTAAACTGAAATAATCACCTTTCATGTTGTTCATTTCTTTGCGAAGTCTGAGATGTATGTGACGAAGTGCCGATAAGAATTACTCTTGTCCCCACCATTTTCCATCGATCGTTCAACTATTATTTGCTTCTCTGCTCTAGAGTAAATTTGAGCACAAATTACTTAATTTTATATAATGATGATATAAGATACTACCTTAAGATCATAATAATTCGTATTTTCTAACAGTGTTTTTCATATAGTCTCTAATTTCGCGATCAATTTGATAAGGGTGGAAATTGAGCGAGTGTCTTTTTTTCCATAGGGTAAGAAAAAAAAAATTTATTGAGGAAATTATTATTAATTATTTATGCGAAAGTCGCGCACGCGTAATGATCATTTTTTTTTTGTCGCAACAAATTTATGCTCTTCAATTTAGTGCACGCATTCATAACATATGCTTGCTCCTCGAGAAGCATTTAGTTTTAAGTTTTCTAGTATCTGGTTTATTTGTATTAAAGCTCGTGTTATTTTTGAAGATGAATTAATCAAAACAGCACACGACATTTTTAAATCTCAAATTAGCGCAATTAACATTATGATATTTTAAAAGCTTAAAAGGTAACCAAACATGTCATGAAAGAGAACATTTATATATAATCGTAATTATGTATATAAATTAACTAATTTTTATTATCATTTAAAATTAATAATCTATTTTCTCGAAACTTACTAAAAATCTTGATCATCTTTGAAAACTTTATAATCTACAAAAACGGAAAAATTGATAAATAAATTAATATTTTGAAAAGTTTAGGTTTTTCTCTTAAGGAAGTGTCAATTACGAAAATATCATTTTGATTTGACTGGCAAATGAATTTTTAATAATGGATAACATGATGAAAGACTAACAAGTTAAGTTATAAATAGATTTTTCTATAGATACAAATTTGTGTGACATATACATTTTTCACTTTATATTATAATATTCGATCACATCAATACAGGAAAAATAAAAATAGAACATAAATATTTAAACGACTTGAAGAAAAATATTAAAATATTAAAAGAAGTAATTATGTAAAAATATAGAATCTAAAATTGAATTAAATTAAAAATATAATAATTAAATTAGAAAGATAATAATAAAATTAATAATTATTTAGGACATTTGAAATGAAATTAAATAAAATCAAATACAGGCAACTTAATAAATTTTTTTAAATACAGGCAACTTAATAAATTTTTTCGTGAAATGTATATACGATTAAAACGATCAATAAAAAACTAAAAATATTACTCAGTAAATGCTCTTTCCCCTTTTCATTCTAGTGGATACACGCATGGATGCACTCTTGTACAGTCTTCGAAAAAAATATTCTCCTCACTTCGAACATTTTTGAGCCAAATATAATCGGTAAAGTACAAAGTTATTTTCGAATTAGTCGAACGTACAATATAAATTAACAAGATTTCGAATTAAAAAAATAAAAATAGACGAACGGCACAGGAAGATTTCCGTTGCCGCTATAGTAACATTATTTGTTATTATATATAATTTTTACGTAATTATATTTTTTTAAATTCAATATACATATATGTTATTAAAAACTTTAAATTTAAATAATTTACGAGTACTATTTATTCAAAAATGTGTCATATTAAAGAAAAGTAGAAATATTATGATATCACAATTGGAAGTAATATTAAATAATGAAATATTAAATTTATTATACGTTATTGTACTTGATGTACACGTTATATTCAATTCCAATTCGTTGCGTACGTTTAATGAATATCTTAAAATAAATTTTGTTTTCCTGTGTTTCTACATGGGAAAACTTCCAGCTCTAAACTGTACGTTATAAGTAGATGTTTTTATTTTTCTAGTATATATAACAATTATACGAAAATAATGTTGTTTCTTTATTCTAACTATACTCTTTCTTATCGTGCTTTTATATAATTCAAACTATTACAATCTCTTTATCGTGTAG
The DNA here is from genome assembly GCF_003227725.1 of Camponotus floridanus. Taxonomy (NCBI): domain Eukaryota; kingdom Metazoa; phylum Arthropoda; class Insecta; order Hymenoptera; family Formicidae; genus Camponotus; species Camponotus floridanus. The sequence goes on from NW_020229238.1 coordinate 368,817, forward strand.
AATATATAACTGTAAAATAAGATACTGAGGTCTTCACTAACTAAAATGAAAAATATCTTAGGACACCATCTTATGTTCCCCTCAAAACCATACAATTTTTGTTGAAAACGTTTTTCTCTAAAATGTTTAGTTTTTGAAAGAAAAGGGGTGTATGGGTGGTTTAGGACACCCTGTATATTTATGATTATCATATACATTAAATACATTAGATATATTTTGTTATATTTATATAAATTTAGATATATTTATAAACATATTTATAGATATATTTATAGATATATTTATAAATATATTTTAAATATCATATTGGATATATTTTATTATATCTTCTATCTCATATCGTAGGAAAGTACTAAAATATTAAAATACAAGTACAATGTCTTCTGTTATTGTTTAAAATATTCACAAATAAGTGTAAATAATTTCACATAGTAATATTAAGTTTTTTAAAACAATTTAAAATAATTAAATCTTTATTATACTTGAAGTAACTATATGCTACGTGAAATAAAAATGTAATGTGCAATAATATCATAAATTGAGTAATTTTATTCTTCTACATTCTTCTTTATATTAATTCAGTATTTCTAAACCATATACCACAATAAAAGTTTTAATTTCTATAACATATAAAACGAGAATATATAAATATATATATATATATATATATATATGTATAATTTTTACATAACAATATTATCTCCTTATTATGATTATGCTCTCTCTTACCATGCTTTTACAATTCAAATTATTACAATTTTATCATCGTGTAGAATATATGACTGTAAAATAAGATACTGAAGTCTTCACTAGCTAGAATACAAACTATCTTATATTTATGATTTATGCTGAATTAGATATATTTGATTTTCTTTTCTTTCATACCGTAGCAAAGCACTCTATAGATGCAACGAACAGTCCACCGACGCTTAAAGTAAAATTTTTCGAGTCTCTTTGTAACAGAAATAATATTATTCTCTGTATATGCAATGGAGCTATATACCATTGTACGTTATACCTAGAAAATGGATTATAAGAGACAAATTGTTCAATAAAATCTCTGAAACGCATCGGGAATGATTTTTTATCGATAAATTTCATCATTGTGCTTGTTTTGCAGAATATTAACTTCTATATTTGATGTGACAGTATGAGTTATAATGTGTACTGTTTTACAGGTACGTTTCTTACGCAGTATTAAATACGTAGTGATTATGGTTCGTTATAATTTGACCAATATAATTGGCCAAAAACATATATAAAATGGCGATAACTGTATATAAAAAAGGCAATATCAATCCCTCTTCAAATGATGCAATCTAAAAGATCTAAGATTAATCGAACGTTTCACGCTGGTAATATAATTATAAAAAAACTGCTAAACACAAAAAGAAAGAATAATAAACTTTTATCATTTTGGACGCTAAATATATTTTTGGTCCTTAAATTACATCACGTCTCAACTTCGAGAAATTTGCGGTTAAAATTGTAAAAGAAGCATGTTATTGATTTTTATTTCTTCCTATTTGTAAGTTTAATGTATTTTACAGTGTTATAACTGTCCTATTTGACGTTATAAAATTTTATATTCTAATTAGTTAAATATGTTAAACTAAAACGTTCATCTTTACAAAAAATTATTTGATTATAATTTTTATTATAATCAAATAATTTTTATATAATATGTAATTTATATAATATGTTAAATTAAAATGTTCAATATCCACAAAAATTATTTGATTATAATTATTAATTATAATCAAATGATTATAATTATTATTATGATTATAATTATTAATTGATTATAATTGATTATAATTCCATATTGTATTATATTAGGAATATAATTAAGGTTCCGTCGCTCATAATTAAATGGCTTCAGTTGCAAATGTAGTAAAGTTAGGCGTTTGTCAATAAAATTGAGTGCCCAAAGATCCATTTTTTATGAAAGAAATATTTTTTGTATCGATTTAAAATTAAATGTGATAAGTTGTTTGTTCGATGTACTTCTTCACTACTTTGATTTAAATAAAACTGCAGCTGAGCTCGTCGATTGATTTCTGAAACAGTCACTGCTGACCACTACCAACAACAATTATACCGATTGAATGATGAATTGATGCGAAAAAAACCACTGATCGATGTAAGGTGATTCTTTTGCATGACAACGCGCGACTTCATGTTGCAAGAATTGTAAAAGAACTATTGAAGCTCGAATACGAAATTCTCCCGCACCAACCTCTATTCTACAGACTTGGCGTCATCGGATTACTATCTTCTCCGGTCAATACAACACGCGCTCGCCGATACATTTTTCCAATTCCGAAGAAGTCCAAAAATGCATCGATCAATGGATTGCTCTAGAAAACAAGTTGTCCTATTGTTGAGAAATCCAACTTTTGCAAAAAAGATTGGAAAAAATCATAGAAAACAATGGATTATATTTTGATTAATATATTAATTCATTTTCTTATTGAAATAGATGTATTTTACAAGTAAGAAAACAGCGGGAACTTAGTTATATACCTAATATTAAACATAAAGTAAATAAATTAGGATTTGAAAATATATTTATTATTTTTTTTTCTTCATAAAAGTTTTCTAGATTGCTGAAAACGAATCTCATATCAAAATCTTTAATTCAAGAAAACGAAATAAAAAAGTTAGGATTTTTTATTTTAAAATTCCATACATTGATGTTTTTTGCTATTTTGAGTTCAATTTTGATACATCAAACTCGTGTGTAGCAATCTGGGATATCTCCAAAGATTAAATATATTGAATATATTTGATAGAGCCTCAATGATCTAATTCATAATTTTATTTAATAGACCCTATATTACTCATAACTATTTCTTTAATCAACATAATAAATTTCTCTTTTAAAATAATTTTTAATTAATTGTTCCAACCATATAATTATTGATTGCAGCAAAATTTCTTCAATATATATATCAAAGTTATAACATGATAACTTTTGAAATGCATATAAATATAGAATATATAAAAATAATCTTTTTTAAAAATTTAATCGCAAATTCTTCAAAATAACGACGTGATAACAAATTATAAACTGGATTCAGTATCAAAAGTAATTATGGAAAATGATTACTGTTTTTTTACTTCATTACTTTTATTTTATTTCATTGAATCGTTGAAAGCGATTCTTGTCGTATTTAATAAAGAGTATTTAATGTAATAAAATTATAATAGAAATAATAATTTAACAATGAAACAAAATCACTTACTCGAAACAGATTGAGGCTCACCAAGCCTACTCCAAATGCTATTAAATAGAACATCATTGTTTCGCAACTGTATTGTAAGTGTTTAGACAATCTTTAAAAATAAAAATTTGTTAATATTTTTGCACAACGTACGCATATTATTTGATTCATACAAACTTTATAGCTTGTCGATGAATATTTACAGCGCAAATTAAACTTTTCAATATGAAAATGTCTTTTTGATTTCGTAACATATCAACGTTCATTGCCTGTTTGATACGGTAGCTATAGATGATGTTTGTGTTTTAGTTGCAGGAATTATTTTTATCAAATACATAGATTTTGCAGTTAAGTTTAAAAACTATTTTCTTTAGTTTACAAATAATAAATTCTCCAAATCTTTATGACGTTCATATCAATACCTGGCAATTTTAAACATCCCGCAAACGTATTGAAGATACGTAAAAAACATTGTTCCTATCGCTAATAATGCGGTTAGACCGATGGAAAATGATATAATATTATGCAGCAGTATCATATAAAAATACTTCTCTTGATCGATTAAATGCTTCGATATGATCAAGTTATATGATCTTGATGTGTTTGTCGACAAAAAAACGTTCAAAATATCCGACCAAAATGATACAACGATAAAAGTCGATATGGTAAAAACGACAAGTACTAAAAAAGTATTAGAAAATTGTCACTTATATTTTTGCCACACATAAGGTTTTTAAATTAGTTTAATCATTATTTTACATTGATGTGTGTATACATATTCGGGAAAAAATCCGTGTATAAATGAAAAAAATACAAACATTTATAATTACAAGCATATAAAATTACATTTAAAGTATATCCACATATTTTTCTTTTTCTTGTATGATTTTTGTTTTTGTATGCATAAAAAAATAAGAAAAATAATAAGAAGAAAATAATTGAAAAATAATTAAAATTTTTTTCGAATTATTTATTTCAGAAAAATCAAAATTTGAAGAAATAAGTAGAAATTGCTTACATATGATCATATGTAAATTTATATATAATTACTTATGAATATTTTCTTCACTTCTTTAAATTGCATTGCTTCCAAGGTTTCAAAAACTATTTATCTAATTATTTTTTAATGACTCTTTTTATTATTTGTGTATATGGCCAGAGGTTATGCAAAAGAGAAAATTTTATATATAATTATATGTTTTTATATTTAATTGTATTAATATTTTATCTGAAGTAATCAATAAAATATAATTTTTTCAGTTAATGTATTTTTAATAAATTTTTATGCTATTAATTGCTACGTTGCCTTTCTATTATTTGAGATTTGAAAACATTTGTCATTGTGATTAACATTTACGTAGATTACACGAGACGTTGTTAGAAGATCAAGAAAAGAATGGTGAAGAAAGAAAAAAAGAGTGCAAAAAGGAAAATGAAAGATAAATCATATATTAAATAAAAATTATAAACGGAGAACAATTGTAATTACAACAACAACTTGTAAACGGAGAACAATTGTAATTACAACTTACAATTTCGAAATCAATTTTTCGTTTTTCCCAATGTAATATCTTAAAAGCTCTTGCGAGTTAAGAAGAAAACGTAACATGCAAATCTAAATTATTATCTTACCTGTAAGTGCAATAGTATAACGTTTGCCGTTACATCCATATGCGTCTATAATAGCAATTTCTCTTTCATCTTTTAATTCATTACACACATGCAGTAGTTGTTCCATTAAATCCTTTATCTGTTGTTTTAGTAACCATATATCATTTCTTATCACTTTTCTATATATCAATTCTACATAATAATGTCAGAAAACATAGTGTACTTATTCGTTACGTATATTTGTCTCGTCAACAAGTAAATTATCAATTTATAAAGTTTCAGTTGCATAAACTTCCAACTCTCCAAGTTAACTTACAGCTTTAACAGAGAACATGTTGTATTTTATCATAAAAAGAGTAAACATAAATATGGAAGCTAGATCTTTGGTGAAGTTTGGAGTCCGTCTTTGTAAGAAAAATATTATGTACTGTAAATAATAATTTCATATTTACATACAAGTTTGCATTGTCAAATTATTCCTCTAAAGTCACTCGCGTACATGCACACGCAGGCATATAAAAAAATAAATTGTGAATTCTATAATATTAAATCTTTTCTAAAAAATTTGATAATATTTATAACGAATCTATTAATATGATAATATTTGAGAAAATATAGAATATATATATATATATATATATATATATATATATATATATGAGAATTAAAACGCAAATACATAAAGAATAAATAATAATTAAACACACGCACTTATACACTTGTGTAATTTTATACATATATATATATATACATATATATATATATATATATATATATATATATATAAAATTATACAAGTGTATAAGTGCGTGTGTTTAATTATTATTTATTTTTTATGTATTTGCGTTTTAATTCTCATATATATATTATATATATATATATATATATGTATATATATGTTTATATTCATATGTGTATATATGTACGAATTATAATTTTGACATAATATAATTTTATTTTGACTTAATTGATTTTTAAATTTTATATGGGAAAAGTTTATTTAGCAGTAATTCATCATGTAAAAATATTATTATATGATATATTTTTAAAATTTATTAATTTATTTTAAAATTTACCTGAAATATAACATTTGTCGTCAGAATACTAGATAGAAGAATAAATTGAAATCGAGCGAAATTTGATTGTTGATACGGCCACAAGCCAAGAATGAGCAAAAGAATCTTATTTAAACTGAAATAATCACCTTTCATGTTGTTCATTTCTTTGCGAAGTTTGAGATGTATGTGACGAAGTGCCGATAAGAATTACTCTTGTCCCCACCATTTTCCACCGATCGTTCAACTATTATTTGCTTCTCTGCTCTAGAGTAAATTTGAGCACAAATTACTTAATTTTATATAATGATGATGTAAGATACTACCTTAAGATCATAATAATTCGTATTTTTTAACAGTGTTTTTCATATAGTCTCTAATTTCGCGATCAATTTGATAAGGGTGGAAATTGAGCGAGTGTCTTTTTTTCCATAGGGTAAGAAAAAAAAAAATTTATTGAGGAAATTATTATTAATTATTTATGCGAAAGTCGCGCACGCGTAATGATCATTTTTTTTGTCGCCACAAATTTATGCTCTTCAGTTTAGTGCACGCATTCATAACGTATGCTTGCTCCTCGAGAAGTATTTAGTTTTAAGTTCTTTAGTATCTGATTTATTTGTATTAAAGCTCGTATTATTTTTGAAGATGAATTAATCAAAACTGAACACAACATTTTTAAATCTCAAATTAGCGCAATTAACATTTTGATATTTTAAAAGCTTAAAAGGTAACCAAACATGTCATGAAAGAGAACATTTATATATAATCGTAATTATGTATACAAATTAACTAATTTTTATTATCATTTAAAATTATTAATCTATATTCTCGAAACTTACTAAAAATTTTGATCATCTTTGAAAACTTTATCATCTACAAAAATGGAAAATTTGATAAATAAATTATTATTTTTAAAAGTTTAGGTTTTTCTCTTAAGGAAGGGTCAATTACGAAAATATCATTTTGATTTCACTGACAAATGAATTTTTAATAATGGATAACATGATGAAAGACTAACAAGTTAAGTTATAAATAGATTTTTCTATAAATACTAAATTTGTGTAACATTTTTTGTATTCACTTTATATTATAATATTCGATCGCATCAATAAAGGAAAAATAAAAATAAAACATAAATATTTAAACGACTTGAAGAAAAATATTAAAATATTAAAAGAAGTAATTACGTAAAAATATAGAATCTAAAATTGAATTAAATTAAAAATATAATAATTAAATTAGAAAGATAATAATAAAATTAATAATTATTTAGGACATTTGAAATGAAATTAAATAAAATCAAATATCACACACAACTTAATAAATTTTTTCGTGAAATGTATATACGATTAAAACGATCAATAAAAAACTAAAAATATTACTCAGTAAATATTCTTTCCCCTTTTCATTCTAGTGGATACACGCATGGATGCACTCTTGTATAGTCTTCGAAAAAAATATTCTCCTCACTTCGAACATTTTTGAGCCAAATATAATCGGTAAAGTACAAAGTTATTTTCGAATTAGTTGAGCGTACAATATAAATTAACAAGATTTCGAATTAAAAAAATAAAAATAGACGAACGGCACAGGAAGATATCCGTTGTCGCTAGTATTGTAACATTATTTGTTATTAATTATAATTTTACGTAATTATATTTTTTTAAATTCAATATACATATATGTTATTAAAAACTTTAAATTCAAATAATTTACGAGTACTATTTATTTAAAAATGTGTCATATTAAAGAAAAGTAGAAATATTATGATATCACAATTGGAAGTAATATTAAATAATGAAATATTAAATTTATTACGTTATTGTACTTGATGTACACGTTATATTCAATTCCAATTCGTTGCGTACGTTTAATGAATATCTTAAAATAAATTTTGTTTTTTGTGTTTCTACAATACATGGGAAAACTTCCAGCTCTAAACTATACGTTATACATAGATGTTTTTATTTTTCTAGTATATATAACAATTATACGAAAATAATGTTGTTACTTTATTCTAACTATATTCTTTCTTATCGTGCTTTTATATAATTCAAACTATTACAGTCTTTTTATCGTGTAGAATATATAACTGTAAAATAAGATACTGAGGTCTTCACTAGCTAAAATGGAAAATATCTTATATATTTATGATTATCATATACATTAAATATATTAGATATACTTTGTTATATTTAAATATATTTAGATAGATTTATAAATATATTTTAAAATATTATATTGGATATATTTCATTTCTTTACTCTCATACCGTAGCGAAGCACTCTATAGACGCGTCAAACAGTCCACCGATATTCAAAGTAAAGTTTCGAGAATTTCTTTGTAACAAAAATAAAATCATTCTTTGTATATACAAGGGAGCTACGTACCATCGAACATTATATCTAAAAAATTAATTGTAAAATCGATGATCAAATATCTGAAATATATCGTAAAATGATTTTTTATTAGTAAATTTCAGCGTCATGCATGATATGCACATGTATTGATTTCTACATTTAATGTAATGATACATTTAATGTAATGGTTTGAGTCTTCATGCATGCTGTTTTGCAGATACATTTCTTACGCTGTAACAAATACTTGTTGATTATGATTCGTTATAGTTTGTCCGACATAGTTGGCTAGAAACATATACAAGACAGAGACACTTGCAGATAGAAAAGGAATTATCAATTCCTTCACATTTTCTGTAGATGATGCAACCTGAAAAATCTAGACCAATTTATTGATGTTTTATGTTATTTATATAATTTCACAAAAAAAGACTTTATTTAAACATAAGAAAGAGGATAATATTAATTGTTAATATTTTTAACGCTGTAGGCGTTTTTTAAATTGTTGTATTACTTTATAAAATGAAATTTTGAAAAATTTAATATCAGAATAGGAAAGAAATATTTTTATTTATCTTTATTTTTCGTTATCCATTTTTAATTTTATATATCTTACTCTATTACTTTATGAGATTTATTGAAGAAATTTTGTTACAGTTAAAATTGAGTATACTGTTAAGTTTTTTCAATTTTTAAACGTAATTATGCGTGTTGATTATAATTAACATAATATTTATGATTAAATATGATTTATTATGGAAAAATTGTAAGTTTGGATTTGAAAGTATATGTATGTAAAAATGTGTGTGTGTGTGTCAAATAATTTTCCACATTTTTATTCAAACTTGAGGATTTTCTTTTGGTCATTAAAAGTAAATCTCATAACAAAATCAATAAATATAAATTAATATAATAAACAAAATTGAATTTTTTAAATTTTGGAAACTTTCGCGTTGATTCTACTAGGGAAATTACTAATTTTAATGTTGAACTCATTTAGCAATTTTGAAAATTTTCAAATTTGAATATACATTAAAAAATATTTGATAGATCCTCATTTGAAAATTATATTAAAATTATATTAAAATAATATCAATTAAATAGAGGATTTTGACCATACTTAATAAATATTGTGTAACGTTATAACGAAATCACTTAATATAAATGAAATGCGGTATATTTTCATATGAAAGTATAGAGCATTTACTTAAAGAATAGATTTTGAAAAATAGAAAACTTACTCGAAACAAATTAAGGCTCACCGAGGCTACTCCAGCTATTATTAAACAAAACATCATTGCTTCAATCTTGGTTAAAAAGTATTTGGACAATCTTTAAAAATAATAATTTGTTACTCTCTCTGCCTCTCCCTCTCTCTCTCTCTCTCTCTCTCTCTCTCTCTCTCTCTCTCTCTCTCTCTCTCTCTCTCTCTCTCTCTCTCTCTCTCTCTCTCTTCTCTCTCTCTCTCTCTCTCTCTCTTCTCTCTCTCTCCTCTCTCTCTCTTCTCTTCTCTCTCTTCTCTCTCTCTCTCTCTCTCTCTCTCTCTCTCTCTCTCTCTCTCTCTCTCTCTCTCTCTCTCTCTCTCTCTCTCTCTCTCTCTCTCTCTTCTCTCTCTCTCTCTCTCTCTCTCTCTCTCTCTCTCTCTCTCTCTCTCTCTCTCTCTCTCTCTCTCTCTCTCTCTCTCTTCTCTCTCTCTCTCTCTCTCTCTCTCTCTCTCTCCTCTCTCTCTCTCTCTCTCTCTCTCTCTCTCTCTCTCTCTCTCTCTCTCTCTCTCTCCTCTCTCTCTCTCTCTCTCTCTCTCTCTCTCTCTCTTTCTCTCTCTCTCTCTCTCTCTCTCTCTCTCTCTCTCTCTTCTCTCTCTCTCTCTCTCTCTCTCTCTCTCTCTCTCTCTCTCTCTCTCCTCTCTCTCTCTCTCTCTCTCTCTCTCTCTCTCTCTCTCTCTCTCTCTCTCTCTCTCTCTCTCTCTTCTCTCTCTCTCTCTCTCTCTCTCTCTCTCTCTCTCTCTCTCTTCTCTCTCTCCATACACACACGCGCGCACGCGCGCCCACACTATATATATATATATATATATCAACCTCATAGCCTGTCGGTGAATATCCACAGCACAAATTAAACCCTTGAATATCAAAATGTCTTTTTGATTAATATTTTGTAACATATCAATGTTCATTGCACGTTCGATACGGTAACTACAAATAATATTTTAATTATATATATGAAAATTTACTAAATAGAAGCATTTTTTTCAGTTAAGTCTAAGTTAATTTTAATTATATGTTAGTTTGTATGTTAGAAAATAACAAATTATATGAATTATTGTTGCATATTTATATTTATACCTTGCAATTTTAAACATTCCACTAGTGTGCTTAAAATACATAATAAGCATTGTTCCTGTCGCTAACATTGCAATTAGCCCGATGCAAAATGATGCAATATTATGCAACAGAATAAAATAAAAATATTTTTTTTGATCGATAAAATATTCTGTCATAATCAACAAGTGATGTGATCTTGATGTATTTGTCGATGAAATAATGTTCAAAATATTCGACCAAAATGACACAATGATAAAAGCTTTTATGCTGATAATGGCAATTACTAAAAGAATTAGAGAGAAATAGAATTATTATTTAATTTTTTCTCATATATAAATTTTTTAAATTGACTTATGTATTATATCATACTATGTATATAACATATATATATATATATATATTAATGTTATTTAAGTTATTTATGTTATTAAATATAATGTTATTTATGTTATTAAATATTACAATTACACTATATCAATGTTAAAAGCTGATTTCACTTTCCTCATTCCCTACGGATTTACATTCAAGGTATCAAACAAGGAATTTTTTCACTTTTCACGAAAAAAAATTACATGATCGATCCTCTGATTATATATATATGACTATATATGACTATATATATATATATATATATATATATATATATATATATATTACAGGGTGTTTCCGCAACATACAGATCGGTAAGTCGGGTTGCCTATCTGACGATCTTAATTGAAAAATAATAAAATCAAAGGATCGATCATGTAATTTTTTTTCGTGAAAAGTGAAAAAATTCCTTGTTTGATACCTTGAATGCAAATCCGTAGGAAATGAGGAAAGTGAAATCAGCTTTTAACATTGATATAGTGTAATTGTAATATTTAATAACATAAATAACATTATATTTAATAACATAAATAACTTAAATAACATTAATAACATAAAATGACACAATTGAAATATAATAACACAGATAAAATATAATGAATTTAAACAAAAAACTATTTTTTAATGTTCACAATATATGCTCAATGTAACCGCCATTCTCTTCTAAACATAAAGCAATCCTCCGCATAAAATTTTTCCTTACTCTCCGAATTATCGGAGGAGTGATTTCCGCACACGCGTTTCGAATTTTATTTTTAAGATTTTCTTTATATAATGTTATTTATGTTATTAAATATTACAATTACACTATCAATGTTAAAAGATAATTTCACTTTCTTCATTCTCTATGCATTCGCATTCAAGGCAATCAATCAAGGAATTTTTTCACTTTTCACGAAAAAAAATTACATGATCGATCCTCTGATTTTATTATTTTTCAATTATACGAGATCGGTAAAAGAAGACTAATTGTCAAATAGGCAACCCGACTTACCGATCTGTATGTTGCGGAAGCACCCTGTATATATATACAGGGTGTCCGACGATTTTCGACCTTAATGAAATAAATAAGTAGATTGACTCGAATTAACAAGAAATGACCAGTATTGCTTTGGGATTGTCGCAATAATTAACGAAATATTAAATAAAAAAGATCGGCCAATCTGCGTGAGTAAAAGCGCGCGGCGACGAGAGTCGTCCCACCGTAATCCGATACTACGAACGCGGCGAAGCGGTAGGCGGGTCGATCTCCGAGACATGATGGTGGTTTGCGATATATCGCAATACCGCGCCGAAAAATGACCCGTCCCCCCTTTTCGTGGCGAGAAAATGATGCGCTATCATTTCCACACCACCTTGCGGTAGATAGCATGGTGCGCTTTTTTTATAGTGGTTTCCCCCATAGGCCTATTCCACTGTCAATTTAAAAATTATTCAAAATGCCATTTACTATACGCTGAATATATCGTAAATGTAAAAAATTAATGGACAGTACCTTTACAAAAATTGATTTGTGGTTGAAAATTCCTCGATAAAATGTATTGCACACGTTGATAATGTGATACGATGATAAAATTCTTCAAGAATCCTTTCTTCATCTCGTACACGAAGACGCACTGCTGGACCGGTTATCCCGATATTATGCACGACACTCAGTTTCACATAATTATTGCACAACACGTAAAATTGTACGGCCACTTGGTTTTCGTGCACGCCCGAGAAATGATTCCATGTAAATTGCGGCCGCACGATAAGTATTTTCTCCCGCTAGTCCGTATACCACAATCATATCCGTATATTCCTGCAGAGTACACTTCATTTTCACTGTTAATTTACTACGCAAACACAAGATTTTTATTAAAACGTCTTAGCTCTCGCACGCTGTTACCAGACTGCGTACGCCAGCAGCACGCAACTACAGCTGAGCGGACATGCGAGTGTAATCATAGTGCGCAGGCGTCGAACTCACACGTACGCTTACACTCGCATGTCCGCTCAGCTGTCAGCTGTAGTTGCGTGCTGCTGGCGTACGCAGTCTGGTAACAGCGTGCGAGAGCTAAGACGTTTTAATAAAAATCTTGTGTTTGCGTAGTAAATTAACAGTGAAAATGAAGTGTACTCTGCAGGAATATACGGATATGATTGTGGTATACGGACTAGCGGGAGAAAATACTTATCGTGCGGCCGCAATTTACATGGAATCATTTCTCGGGCGTGCACGAAAACCAAGTGGCCGTACAATTTTACGTGTTGTGCAATAATTATGTGAAACTGAGTGTCGTGCATAATATCGGGATAACCGGTCCAGCAGTGCGTCTTCGTGTACGAGATGAAGAAAGGATTCTTGAAGAATTTTATCATCGTATCACATTATCAACGTGTGCAATACATTTTATCGAGGAATTTTCAACCACAAATCAATTTTTGTAAAGGTACTGTCCATTAATTTTTTACATTTACGATATATTCAGCGTATAGTAAATGGCATTTTGAATAATTTTTAAATTGACAGTGGAATAGGCCTATGGGGGAAACCACTATAAAAAAAGCGCACCATGCTATCTACCGCAAGGTGGTGTGGAAATGATAGCGCATCATTTTCTCGCCACGAAAAGGGGGGACGGGTCATTTTTCGGCGCGGTATTGCGATATATCGCAAACCTCCATCATGTCTCGGAGAGCGACCCGCCTACCGCTTCGCCGCGTTCGTAGTATCGGATTACGGTGGGACGACTCTCGTCGCCGCGCGCTTTTACTCACGCAGATTGGCCGATCTTTTTTATTTAATATTTCGTTAATTATTGCGACAATCCCAAAGCTATACCGGTCATTTCTTGTTAATTCGAGCCAATCTACTTATTTATTTCATTAAGGTCGAAAATCGACGGACACCCTGTATATATATATATATATATATATATATATATATATATATATATATATATATGAGTACAATAGTAACAATAATTGAAACATTAATATTATTATTAATTAATCAATCTGTGATCGATTTTTATCTTTCATTTAATTGTTATCTTTTCTATTATTTCCGAGATTTAAAAACATGTGCCTTGAATTATTATGTGCACAGGGAAATTCTTGTAATTTCTCGAAATTTCTCAAAAGTGAAATCTTGATAATTTTTGCGTATTAGTAAAAAAGTGTAACAAGTAAATTTTAAAAAATTTTCTTACCTGTAAGTGTCATTGTATAACGTTTGCCACTACATCCATATTCGTTTATAATAGCAATTTCATTTTCGTCTTTTAATTTATTACATGCATACAATAGTTGTTTTAATAAATTCTTTACCTATTTTAATAATTTTATATTATTTTTTGCATAATATATAATGTCAAAGAACATTGCGGAAAAACTTATTCACCAACTTTATTCAGTAATTATAAAGTTATCAATTGTATAAAACTGTTCAATTCTGTAAGTTATTAACTTACAGTTCTAATATTAATATAGAACATGTTGTACTTTATTATAAAGACGGTAAAGAAAAATACGGAAGCTAAAACTTTGATGATGAGGTCCGGAGTACATTTTTGTGACAGAAATGTTGTACACTGCAAATAGTAATTTTATTTACAAATTTGCATTAAAAAAATTGTTAATGCCATGTGAGCACACATACTTATACATGCATATGGATATACAAATTTTATATGACTGCTTTTGTTTTAAAAATTTGTTACTATCATGACAGAATTTGTTACTATCGTAACAGAATTTGTTACTATCATGATAGAATTTAATAGAAATATTTAGAATTAGAATGTACTTATATATATAATTATATATACATATTGTTACGGCCCTGATGTCCGTGTTCATCGGGACGGCGCCGATTTACGAGAAGAAGCGCGTTGTCAAGAGGTTGTTGACAGCAGCGCCTGAGTTCGATTCCAGCTGTCAAGCTGCGCGGACGCGTTTGTGTATCGAGCCGAGCCGAATTACTAATATTGTGTTAAAGCGTTCTGTGATTACGTTGTAGTGTTCTGTGTGTGGTGTTGTGCATTAAAGAGTTCCGAGTTCCTTTTAAAAGTGTCTATTCATTTCGCGCGACTCGCGAGCGGCCAATCTCTCCGCGCGCGTCTTCGATATTAATCGAAGTCTTCGCCGCGGGCGTAACAATATGTATGTTTTAATATTAATTGTTTATATGTGTATTAATTGTTTATGGTGTTGCGCTTGAATACACGGCAGTATGACGGATTCATGATCGGACTCCGACGGGATTGCCTATCTGGTATCGGAGTCCGATCGGTCGAGAAATACGCGTGCCGATATTATCGATGAATAATATAAATAATAAATAAAAATAATAATATAATAATAAGAAAATAAAAGAAATAAAAATAATAAAAAATAAAAATAATAATATAATTATATATATATATATATATATATATATATATATATTGTATATATATATATATTATATTATTATTAATATTATTAATAATATATATATATATATATATATATATATATATATATATACAGTGACCGGCAAAAATAAAAAGCCATTTTCCTAGTTATACTGTTTTGCTTAATGAAAGAGTAAAAATATTAAAACAATGAGATTTTCATTGATGAAAGAAGAAGCATTTATTATTTATTTTTAAATTTTATGTTACAATCACATAAATTATTTTTTACTTTTCAGTTTTATTTATATTTCTTAAATATTGCTGTTTATTATATTGACAAAATAAAAAAGCCATTCAGATTTGTTCGATTTAATATATATAATATTTTGTTTGGTTGTCATGTCAACATGTTCGTCTTATTGCGCTCACTTCTCGTTGTTGTTAATCATTTTTGCAACATTGGCTTATCTCGATTATTACACAAAATTCGCGGTCAAAAATGGGAGGAAGATCAATTTCCACACAAGTTTGAAACTTAATTGTGAGAGATATTCAAAAAGGTCTTTCCCAACGGAATATAGCCAAAAATTATGAAGTAAGTAGAGGAGCAGTAGAACAGATCAGAAGAAAATTTCAATCAACTGGATCGGTGGCAGATAGAATCGGAAGAGGTCGAAAACGAGCAACATCCAAGCGGGAGGATATGAAAATAATCCGTGAAGTTAAGAAAAATCCTAAGATTACTGTTAGAGAAATTCAGAAAAACATTTATCTTACTGTTTCTGACTGCACTGTATGTCGAAGACTCAATGAAGGAAATTTACACAGCCGGTTTGCACGTAAACGACCTTTCTTTAGCGTCACCAATAAGAAAAAACGTTTGCAATTTGCTCGGAAGTATGCAAATATGTCATTGGACTTCTGGAAAAATATTTTATGGACAGATGAAAGCAAATTCGAGTTATTTGGACAAAAGAAGCGGATTAGAGTCTGGAGAAAACACGGCGAAGAGCTTCAAGATCGTCATATTCAGAAAACTGTAAAGTATGGCGGAGGAAATATTTTAGTCTGGGGATGTTTCTCATGGGCAGGAGTGGGAAATCTTGTCAAAATTAACGGAATTATGACAGCAGATGTCTACATTGATATAATAAATGAAAATTTGGAGGAGTGTTTGTTGAAACTCGGACTAGAAGATAATTTTATTTTCCAACAAGATAATGACCCGAAACACACAGCAAAGAAAAGTCAAGCTTTTTTTCGTTCCTGCCGAATTAAACAACTTGAATGGCCTCCGCAATCTCCAGATTTGAACCCTATCGAAAATCTGTGGGCAATTTTGGATAATAGGATTAATAAAAGC
The DNA here is from genome assembly GCF_003227725.1 of Camponotus floridanus. NCBI lineage: Eukaryota > Metazoa > Arthropoda > Insecta > Hymenoptera > Formicidae > Camponotus > Camponotus floridanus. The sequence goes on from NW_020229238.1 coordinate 385,502, forward strand.
GGGAGTAACTAACAAGAATTCTTATTTTGAAGCATTACAACTAGCCTGGGAGAATTTGGATCCACAACATTTAAAAAATTTAATTGAAAGTATACCAAGAAGACTGCAAAAAGTAATTGAGGTTAAAGGAAATCATATTAATTATTAATTAAAATAATATGGTTGTTTTTTTAAATCGTAATATTATGTTACCTTAACTGGCTTTTTTATTTTGTCACTCTTAAATAAATGATTATATAGAAATAAATACAGTATTAAATAAAAAATGATTTCTTTTCAATTAAAAACATTAAATTAATTAATAAATTTTCAGTTTTAGTTATAAAAAACTTTATAATGAATTTTTTTTTACCTTTTAGCATCAAATAAGTTTTATAGTTAAGGTGGCTTTTTATTTTTGCCGGTCACTGTATATATATATATATAATTATTTTTATTTATTATTATTTATATATATATATATATATATTAGTGTATATATATATATATATATATATATATATACATATACAATATATATATATATACAGGGTGTCCCATGTAACCTGACAAATCGAAATAACTCAAAAAATACGCATTTTACGACATAATATCCAAAATAAAAGTTGTTCCCGTCAAAGAGGGCCGTCGAATGATACCAAAATCGACTCCGCCGCCGCTCCCCTCGAGGTGGGGTGGGGGCAACTTTTAAATCTCAAACGGAAACCTCCATTTTTTATTACATATTCTTGTAGCTTATCTCGAGAGCTTTCCAAAACACTATAATTAAGTACCTTTTCATTAAGTACTTTTTGAGTTATAAGGCTTGAAATAATTTCTTAATTTTACATAAACCATAAAATATCTAGTAAACCATTGATTTTTCGATTATCTTACTTTCATACTTTTATGTACAAAATAATGAGAGGAATCATTGGTGTAAAGAAAATATACAATTGTTTTTAAGAAAAAATATGGAATTGTTAATTGCAAATTACATATTTTTTCTTAGAAACAACTATGTGTTTTCTTTACATCAATTGATTCCTCTTATTATTTTGTACATAAAAGTATCAAATAAAATACGTATTTTAAGTATAAAAGTATTTTAAGTATAAAATACGTATTTTTTGAGTTATTTTGATTTGTCAGGTTACATGGAACACCCTGTAAATATATATATATATAAATATATATGTATATATATTATTATATTATTATTTTTATTTATTATTTATATTATTCATCGATAATATCGGCACGCATGTTTCTGAACCGATCGGACTCCGACGGGATAGGCAATCCGTCATACTGCCGTGTATTCAAGCGCAACACCCTGTACGTTTTAATTTTTTCTCTAATATATAGAACAATATTCAACAAATTCTTACATACTCATATATATATATGTATGTGCGTACATGTATATATCTGTATATACATGTACGCATATATATACGAGTATGTAAAAATTATAATATAATATAATTGACATAATAATTTTATGTTAATCTAAAATGATTTTTAACTTCCATAGGAAATTACTTAACAATAATTTATTATTGCTAAATAATTTGAAAATATTATAATTTATTGTATAAAATTTACCTGAAATATAACGTTTGTCGTCAGAATATTAGACAGAAGACTAAATTGAAATCGGGTGAAGTTTGATTGTTGATAAGGCCACAAACCAATAGCAAGTAGAAGAATTTTATTCAGACTAAAGTACTCAGCTTTAATGTTGTTCATTTCTTTGCAAAGTCTGATATGTAAAGTGCCGATAAGAATTACTCTTACCTCTTCCTTTTTCCATCGATCGATCAACTATTATTTACTTATCTCCTCTGGTATAAATTTCAGCACAAATTACGTAATTTCACATAATACAAGACGGTATAAGATGTTACCCTTAAATTAGAATATTTGCATTTTCTTAACAGTGTGTTTAAATAAAGACTCTAATTGTGCAATCGATATAATAAGGGAGCAAATTAAGCAAATGTCTTTTTCTCATAAAAAAAGAATAAAAAATATTTGTTGAGATGACTATCGCGGACGCGTAATCGTCACTTTTTAATAGACCACAATTTCATGTTTCAGATTATATTGCGCATTCACAACATACGCTTACGTTTGGAGAGGAATGTTCAATTTTGAGCTTTTCGTCTCTCTATTAAAGCTCGTGTTATTTTTTAAAACAAATTAATAATAGATTTGTATATGGAATAATTGGTACGATTAAGATATTGATAAGATTCTGATTAAGATATTCTAGAAGCTGAAAATATCAATCTCATGAAGTGGTCATTTGCAATATCATTTTCCAGATGTACTCTTGCTTTTTTATAAACTTCCTTTTACAACATAAATGTTAATATGTCAAAGTTCTTTTAATATATTTGATTTCAAATTAAAAATTATTTTATTGAGTGTTCGTCTGTATATTTTATTATAGTGATAAACACAATGAAATATTAAAAAATATGATATTATACTTATTTTAATGAGATATCATGATTGAAGGTAATATAAACTAATTAAATATTTATTATACTTTATTGTATAATAAATATTGATATACGTTATATTCAATTCCAATTTGTTGTATATAATGCACAATGATATCTGGAATTAAATAATTTTATTGCTTTATCTGCTATGCATGTGAAAACCTTCCATTCTAAATTGTATGTTAAAAATAAAAATTTGTATCTTTTTAATACGTGATATGTGAACTACATTATTTCTTTATTCCAATTGCATTCCGTCTTACCGATTTTATTTATTTCAAATCATTATAATTTCGTCATCGTGTAGAATATATAACTGTAAAATAAGATACGGAAGTCTTCGCTAGCTAGAATCCAATATAAGTATCATTTTTATAACCATTTACTATTTAATGTATTTATCATTTTTATCATATATGTAAACTTTAAATATATTTTATTATCTTCTTTCTCATACCGTAGCAAAACACTCTATAGATGCAACAAAGAGTCCACCGACGCTCAAAGTAAAGTTTTTCGAATCTCTTTGTAACAGAAATAATATGATTTTCTGTATATACAATGGAGCTATATACCATTGAACATTATACCTAGAAAATGAATTATACGTGACAAGGTTCTTGATAAAATCTCTCAAATGCATTGCGAATGGATTTTTATTAATAAATTTCAGCATTATGCGTGTTGTACAGAGTAGGTAAGTACATTTCTTACGCAGTAACAAATATGTGATGATTGTGATTCGTTATAAGTTGACCAATATAATTGGCTAAAAACATGTACATGATAGCGAGAGATGTAAATAGGAAGGGGAATATAAGTTCCTCATCAAATGAAGCAATCTAAAAAATTTACAATTAATTTGACGTTTCACACTGATAACACAAATTAAAAATTAATTTTTATTAATTTTATAAATTAATTTTTAAATAAAAGTAACAGAATTTTTCAATTTTTAACGTTAACGCTTATGATTTTGTGCTGTACCACTTTATAATTTCGAAAAATATGAACAAAGAGTCGCAAAAGAGATGTGTTATTAACGTAATAAAAAAAATAATAGACTCGAGTTGTTGCATATCAAAAATAATTGAGGAAAATAATGACTGTCTCTTTCGTGTTTTTTTATTTCGTTAATATTTGCGGTAATTAATAAAGAAATAAATAATAATAAATAATAATAAAATCACGTAATATAGTGAAATACCGGATTTTGTACATTATAAGTATTAAAAGATCGTTCCAATAATACATTTAACAATAAAATAAAAAACTTACGCGAAACAGATTGAGGCTCACCGAGATTACTCCAAATGCTATTAAACAGCTCATCATTTTTTCACAACTATATTGAACGTGTTTTGATAATCTTCAAAATGAAAATTTAATATAATATGCCTATATAAAACACACACGTATGTTATCAAGTATATACAAACTTCATAGCTTTTCGATGAATATCCACAGCATAAATTAAACCCCTAAATATTAAAATGCTTTTTCTAAGATTGATATTTCGTAACATGTCGATGCTCATTGCACGTTCGATACGATAACTATAAATAATGTTTCTGTTGTAATACTGTTATTATACCAAAGCATTTATAAAATTAAACATTATTTTCGGCAAAATTTAAATTGCTTTCGATTCCCGATTCAGCGACTTCGCCCCGATATTTTTCCTGTCTATATCTCTCCAGGGGGGTAAAAGGGGTTGTTATAGAAGTCTCAAACCAAGAGAATCTATAACCTGGCATATGTGCATATGTCTTAAAAAAATTTTTTCGCGAACAATTAATGTTCGTAAAAATTTACGCATTGCCATCCGCGTTTATGGGCTCTTAGTGCTCGATACTAAATTATTATGTTGTTTAAAATACATAAAGCCGAATTATATACCAATTTATTAAATTGCTTTGTTTGAAAATAACACATTATCCAAATCTTTATTATTATTTATGCATTTATGCAAATACCTGGCAATTTTAAACATTCCACAAACATGTTGAAGGTACGTAAACAATATTGTTCCTATCGCCAATGCAGCAATTCCTCCGATGCAAAATGATACAATGGCGTGCAGTAGTATCAAATAAAAGTATTTTTCTTGGTCGATCAAATACTCTGTTTTGATAAGTAAGTGATGTGCTCTCGATGTGTTTGTTGGTAAAATAATGTTCAAAATATTCGACCAAAATGATGCAACGATAAAAGCTATTGTACTGATAGCGGCAAGTACTAAGAAAGTGTTGAAAAGAAAATTGTTATTTAAATTTTTACGTAAATTGATTTATACATTATTTGATTTATATAATTAGTTCCATATGTATGTTTGAGAAAATATTTACAATGGAATATAAATTAATGGAATATAAATACATATATATAATTATGTGTATCGATGCGCCCGCGCTTCGTTGCTAATTGTCGTTTTTTCCAATAAATATATTATTTATTTCTGTACTCGCTTGTCTAATCGCACCTGCTAATTTCCCGCTATATACCTGTTATCTCGCTCGCAACCATACATGCTCGCACGCTCTCTCGCTCGCACGCTCGCTTTCTCGCTTGCTCTCACCGCTTTGCGCTTGCTGTCTCTCTCTCTCTCTCGCTCTGTCCAAATATTCCCAAATTTTCGCAGTCGTGCCCCACCTGAGTGTGTTGCCAGGTAGGGGATGTCCGGCCGGGTATAAAAGTCGGCACGACTAGGGCATCGAGGACAGATCCTGACCAGATCTCGCCGAGGTGCTCCTCGGCTCGACCGAGTGCTCCCAGTGTCGGTCATCCCATCCCGGACGAGGTGTTTCTCGATTTACCGGGTGTCTCCGGCTTCCCGAAGCCGCTTCTGGTCGAGGTGTCTCTCGACTCCCGCCGAGTAATTCCGGCTCCTGTACCAGTCCCGGTCGAGGCGTTCCTCGATCCATCGGATGTCTCCGGTTTTTCCGGCTCCAGTCCAAGACGACTTGTCGTCCGATCTACCGGGTAACTCCGGTTCTCCTGTACGCAATCTCATTGTCAGTCGAGGCAAACGCCTGACTGCACGGGGTGTCGCCGGCAACTCTGCGCCGTACTGATAAACCAGCCTCGTCGAGGGTCCAACCCTAGTCCTAGGTTCCGTGTCCGTCACGAATACCCGTCTCGTTTCCGTAGATTAAGTCCGCGTTTCCGTGATCGTCCGATACTAGTTTTCTCGTGCGCCCGTTGTATATTTCTTACCCGCGCAAGACCTATCGTTCCGATTCGTACACCGGATATTATTTTTCCTAGTTAATTACAAACATGCCGACATTCATACTTTAACATACACACATCGACATTTATACTTCCACATACACACCCTGTACATAATACATTTATTCAATAAACTCGCATCTAGTTTTAAGAAAATGTTCGCACAAGCTGATTTATTTCCTCCCCTTCACTCGAATCCTGGCTACCCGGCGAGCCATTCCGGAGCGTCGAGAAAGGTGGACCGTTTCATATATATAAAATATATCCATGTATATTACCATTTTCTTGTGTAATATCATATACATATAAAGATTGGTAAAAGATGAAAAGATGCCGAAGGTAGACAAAGAATGAATGATAAAATGAGGAAGAGTGAGGATGAAGAATGGAGATACAATAAGAATTGTAAACAATAATGAAAATCTTTTAGGGATGAAAAAGGGTAAATAAGATATAGAAATGAAAGATGTTTTAAGAAAAAGTTGCATATGCGAAGAAATTAGTTATAAATAAGTTATAAATTAAATAATAATAATTATAAGATAAAAGTTAAAATAAAATATATTAAGATAAAATAAAATAAGATAAATTAAGTAAAATAAGTTATTGTAAACGCACACACGTGAAGAAAAAAACTGAAAGAAAAATTTACAGTTTCTATAATTTCAAGGAAAATCAGCAATAAATTCATGTAGTCAAAAAATTGAAATTTCGAAATCTATTGAAATGTCGAAATCAATTTTCCAATATTTTGAAATAAAATATTGATAGTTTTTATTAAGAATAAAATGTAAAATATTTGCAAATAAAAAAGAATAATCTTACCTGTAATTGCAATGGTAAAACGTTTGCCATTATATCCATATTTGTGTATAATAGCAATTTCATTTTCATCTTTTATTTCATTATATACATGCAGTAATTGCTCCAATAGATCCTTCATCTATTGTTTTAGTAAATTTATATTTTATCGATTTTTGTATATAACAACGCCAAAAAGCAGCGTAAAAATTTATTCGAGATAAGAATGTTTATTGGAGAAATAAATTATCTATTTATGAAGTTACCAAATGCATAAGTCTCCAAATCTGTAAGTTATCAACTTACAGCTTTAACACAGAACATGTTGTATTTTATCACACACATAGCAAAGACGAATACGGAAGATAGAACTTTTATAATGAAATCCGGAGTACATCTTTGTGAAAGAAACATCGTACACTGCAAACAATAATTTTATTTATAAGTTTATATTAAAAAGATTATTTTTCTAAATGCGCGCATGTACAGACACATAGGTGACGTCACAAATACACGATATATTTTATATTATAAAATCTTTCTTAAAAAATTGATAATGTAATATATAATAGAATTTTGTTAATAAGAATTCTATTATAATAAAAATATTTAAGAAAATAAATTTGAACTATGAGCAAAAAGTTATAATTTATATACAATTATAATATAATTACATAATATAATAATTTCATGCTAATTTAAATTGTCATATTGAAATTTTATAAATATAAAAAAATATATTGCCTGGCAATAATTTATCACGTGATAATATTGTTATAATTTATTATTAGAACTTACCTGAAATATAAGGTATGTCGTCAAAATACTAGATAAGAAAATAAATTGAAGTCGAGCTAGGTGTGATTGTTTATAAGGCCATAAACCAACAGCGAGCAGAAGAATTTTATGCAGATTAAAATACTGAGTCTCGATGTTGATCATTTCTATGGGAGAACCGAGACGTATATGACTGATAAAGTAACTGCGAAGAATTACTTTTACCCCTTCTTCTTCCTATTGATCGATCAACTATTATTTATTTTTCTCCTCTAGTGTAAATTTTAGCACAAATTACTTAATTTCGTATAATACGAAACAATGACGTAAGATATTACCTTGAGATCAGAATATTCGTATTTTCTGAACAGTTTTTCATATAGTCTTTAATTACGCGATCGATAAGAAAAAATATTTGAAGAGACAAAATTAAGCGAATGTCTTTTTCCCATAAGAAAAGAATAACAAATATTTGTCGAGATGATTATTGATGCGAAAATCGCGCACGCGTAATCGCCATCTTTTTTATAGACCACAATTTCATGTTTCAGTTTGTATTGCGCATTCATAACATACGCTTGCTTTTGGAGAGGAATGTTCAATTTTGAGATTTCCGGATCTTCCTATAAAAGCGCTCGTGTTATTTTTTAAAATTAATTGATAATATATCTGTATACGGAATTTTTTAATTTTGAGTTAATAATTGACGCGAGTAAAATATTCGCGAGATAAGATTATGATCAAGATTCCACAAGCTAAATATATCAATATCGTGAAATGGTCATTGGCATATCATTTTTCAGATGTATTCTTGCTTTTTTTAAATTTTCTAATTTTACAACATATATGTTAATTATTAAAATTAAAAAATTTTAAATATACATATTACATAAAATATCGATGATGAGATATACTATATATTATAGACTTCTTACTATTTCCTCTATTAATTTTTTCTCTATTGATAAATTTTTTTTTTTATATATGATTTTAACATGTTGAAATATACATAATTTGATTCACAGTAATCGAGTGTTAATATACAACGGCAATTTAATGAATACGGTAAGAAAACTCATTATGAGAGTACATCTAATTCACATAAAATATAAATTTGTGTACGTATGTATGTCAAAGTTCTTTTTAATATATTTTGCTTTCAATTAAAAATTATTTTAATGGGTGTTCATCTGTTTATTAAAATGATAAGCCACAATGAAATATTACAAAATATTATATTATTCTTGTTTTATTGATATTATAATTGAAGATAATATATGAACTAATTAAATATTTATTATACTTTATTCAACATAATATACATTTTATATTCAATTCCAATTGGTTGTATATAACGCAATGATATCTGGAATTAAATAATTTTATTGCTTTATTTGCTATGCATGAGAAAATTTTTAATTTTAAATTGCATGTTAAAAATAGAAGTCTTTTAAATACATGATATATGAGAACATGATATATGAGAATATGCCTTTTTAATACATGATATATGAGAACTATATTATCTTTTATTAAAATTGCCTTCCGTTTTACTGATTTTATTTACTTTAAATCATTATAATTTCGTCATTGTATGGAATATATAACTGTAAAATAGGATACAGAGGTCTTCGCTAGCTAGAATCCAATATATAATTATCATTTTTATAACCATTTATAATTTAATGTATTTATTTACTATTTAATGTATCTCATTTTTTTCATATATGTAAACTTTAAATATATTTTATTATCTTTTTTCTCATACCGTAGCAAAACACTCTACAGATGCAACAAACAGTTTACCGATGGTCAAAGTAAAATTTTTCGAGTTTCTTTGTAACAGAAATAATATTATTTTCTGTATATGCAATGGAGCTATGTACCATTGAACATTATATCTAGAAAATGAATTATAAGTGACAAGGCCATTGATAAAATCTCTCGAATACATCGAAATCGGTTATCATTAATAAATTTCATCACTATGCGTGTTGTGCAAAATAGGTATATGCATTTCTTACGCAGTAACAAATACATGATGATTGTGATTCGTTATAAGTTGACCAATATAATTGGCTAAAAACATGTACATGATAATGAGAATTGTAAATAGGAAGGGCAATATAAATTTCTCTTCACACGAAGCAAGCTGAAAAGTTTAGAATTAATTTGACGCTTCACGTTGATAACACAGTTTAAAATTTTACAAACAAAGGACAGAGGATTTTTCAATTTTTGACGTTCTTAATGCTAACTACGCTTATGGTTTTGCGCTACCACGTTATAATTTCGAAAAATTTGAACAAAGAGTTGCAAAAGAGATGTGTTATTAACATAATAAAAAAAATAATAGACGAGTTGTTGCATATCAAAAATAATTGAGGAATATGATGATTGTCTCTTTCGTATGTTTTTATTTTGTTGATATTTGCGGTAGTTAATGAAGAAATAAATAATAATAAATAATAATAAAATCACGTAATATAGTGAAATAGACGTATTTTGTATATTTAGAGTATCAAAAGATCGTTTCAATAGAACATTTAACAAAAGAATAAAAAACTTACTCGGAACAGATTGAGGCTCACCGATGTTACTAGGAATGCTACTAAACAGCTCATCATTTTTTCATAACTATATTGCACGTGTTTTGATAATCTTCAAAATAAAAATTTATTATAATGTTTTATGCCTGTTTAACGCACGTAAATTATCAAGTTTATACAAACTTCATAGCTTGTCGATGAATATCCACAGCGCAAATTAAACCCTTGAATATTAACATGTGTTTTCTAAGACTCATATTTCGTAACATGTCGATGCTCATTGCACGTTCGATACGATAACTATAAATAATATTTCTGTTGTAATACTGTTATTATACCCACGCATTTATAAAACTGTACATTATTTTCGGCTAAATTTAAATTGCTTTGTTTGAAAATAACAAATTATCCGAATCTTTATTGTCATTTTTGCATTTATACCAATACCTGGCAATTTTAAACATTCCACAAACATGTTGAAGATACGTAAACAATATTGTTCCTATCGCTAATGCAGAAATTACACCGATGCAAAATGATACAATGGTGTGCAGTAATATCAAATAGAAGTATTTTTCTTGATCGATGAAATACTCTGTCATAATAACTAAGTGATGTGCTCTTGATGTGTTTGTCGGTAAAATAATGTTCAAAATATCCGACCAAAATGATGCAAGAATAAAAGTCATTGTACTGATAGCGGCAAGTACTAAGAAAATGTTCAAAAGAGAATTGTTATTAAATTTCTATGTAAATTTGTGTATACATTATTTTACATTTATTTCCATATGTGTGTTCGAGAAAATATCTCTACATAATCGAATATAAATAAAAGTATATAATTATGTATTAAATATATCCATGTATATTATCTTTTTTGTGTGACTACTTTAGAAAAAGAAACCAGGGTCAAATCTATTTGGCCTTGCCATATGTTGTCAAGGTTACTGTTCTGAGTAACATTCAAGAGATTTTATCCATCGCACCTTGTTTATTAAAAAATTATTAACAAAATAATTTTCACGAATTATAACATGCAACGTGCGACTATATGAATTCCTAAGCAACATTGATTTGATTTTTAAAAAAGGTTATTTTATCTTTCTATGCAAAGCGAGATGAACCCCACACTTCTGAGTCAGCGCAAGACGAGGTCTATTGTATGGTTCCACCTTTGCAACTTTCCATGCAAAGCGAGGAACCATAATTTCGCACTGACTCAGAGGTGTAGGGTAGACTTCGTTACGCATGGAAAATTGCAAACCCATGTAGAATTATACAATAATAGACCTCGTTGCGCGTTGACCAAAGATAGTGTGGGGTGCACCTCGCTTTGTATAGAAAGTTAAAATAACTTTACTCTTCTTAAAAGTCAAATCAACATTGTTTAAGAATTCGTATATTCATATATTGTATATATGCTTTTGTTAATAACTTTTTTAATAATCAACAATCGACGACTAAAATCTTTTGAACGTTACTCAGGACAGTGACCTTGATAACATATGTCAAGATCAAAACGATTCGACCGATATTTTTTTTTAGTTTTACCTCTTTTTAGGTGGAATCTTTGTTTATATTTTATTGAAAGCTATTTATAACTGATTACATACATATAGAGATAAGTAAAAGATGAATAGGTGACAAAGGTAGACAAAGAATGAACTGGAGGAAATGAGGAAAAATTAGAATGAAGAATGGAGATACAATAAGAATTGTAAACTATAATGAAAATTTTTTAGGGATGAAAAAGAGAAAGTAAGATATAGAAAGATGTTTTATTTGTAAGAGAAAATCGCATACGCGAAGAAATTAGTAAGCTATAAATTAAATGTAATAATAGTTATAAGATAAGAGTTAAAATAAAATATAGAAATATATTAAGAAAAAATAATATCAGATAAGTTATGTAAAATAAATTAGTGTAAACGCGCATACGAGATGAAAATTGAAACAAAAATGTACAGTCTGTAATAAAATTTACAGTTTCTGTAATTCTAAGGAGAATCAGTTATAAATTCATAATAGGAGAGGAATTAGTAATAAATTCATAATAGGAGAATCAGTAATAATTTCATAAATATAATCAAAAAATTGGAATTTTGAAATATATTGGAAAGTCGAAATTAATTTTTCGGTATTTTGAAATAAAATATTAACAGTTCTTGTTAAAGAGAAAATGTTAATTATTTTTAAATGAAAAAGAATAATCTTACTTGTAATTGCAATGGTAAAACGTTTTCCATTATATCCATATTTGTGTATAATAGCAATTTCCTTTTCATCTTTTAATTCGTTATACACATGCAGTAGTTGTTCCAATAGATCCTTCATCTGTTGTTTTAGTAACTTTATATACCGGTTTTTATACATAACAACGCCAGAAAACAGCGTAAAAATTTATTCGATAAGAATGTTTATCCCGTCGGAGGAATAAATTATCAATTTATAAAGTTACCAAGTGCATAAGTCTCCAACTCTGTAAGTTATCAACTTACAGCTTCAACAGCGAACATGTTGTAATTTATCACAAGGAGAGCAAAGAAAAATACGGATGCTAGAACTTTTAGAATGAGGTCCGGAGTACATGTTTGTGAAATAAATATCGTACACTGCAAACAATAATTTTATTTACAAGTTTACATGGAATAATTATTTTTTTATATCTCATACGCGTATATACAGAAACATATATGATGTCACAAATACATGATGTATTTTATATTATGAAGTCTTTCTTAAAAAATTGATAACATAATTTGTAATAGAATTTTATTAATAATAAAAATATTTAAGGAAATGAATTTGAATTATAAGCAATAATTATAATTTATATACAATTATAATATAGTTACATAACATAACTATTTTATGCTAATTTAAATTGTGATATTGACATTTTGGTAATTATACATGAAAAGGATTTACCCCTTCGCACAAATGTGTTACTGATGTATGTTGTGAAGATGTTATCATTGATTAACATTCTGTTTTAGCTGGCGGTCGTTTTTTATTCAAAAGTTATTAACAAATAAATGTGAGAAATATTAAAATCTTTAATATTATGAATATAAAAGATTTTACTTTATTTGTTCACCGATTTGCTTTAGTTTTAAATATGTTATAGAGGAGATTTTCCTGAGTAATTTCGTGTATATATATATATATAAGGGTCGGACTCAAATAATCTTGGAGATATAGACTGAAAAAGGATCAATCACAAAAATAAGGTAAACCTTCGGTATACCTACTTATATGAAATAATGGGTAAGAATATCCAATTTTTGTGTATTCTTACCTTCTGAACACGAATATCAAACTTAAAAATAGCGGGAGTCGAAGAAAAACGCAAAAGGTAAATTAAGGTAAAGAAATAAAAGGTAAACAATTTAAATTTATATAGAATTTAATACAATTTAATACAATTAAAAAATATCACAAATGTATGTGTACACATATACACACATACGCGGGGAGTGCAAAGGGACCTTCGGCTCTCCTTCCTGCAAATTCCATTCCGCCGGTAGGGGATGCAGTAGGGGATTTGCAAAGAATTTAATCACAATGGATATACATATGTAAGTTGTAAAGCAAGATCGAAATGGGAACCGAAGGCCCCCCCTTACACTCGCCGCGCGCGCGCGTGTGTGTGTGTACACATACATTTGTGATATTTTTTAATTGTATTAAATTGTATTAAATTCTATATTAGAATAAAAGAAAATTCTAAATTTACAATGTATTAAATATATTTAAAATTATTATTTTTTTATGTAACTGCTAAAGTGATCCTCCAAGTAATGATTTAAAATAATTATTTTTTATATTACAGCTAAAGTAGTAGGCTTATGAAAAAAAGATATAACCTTTTTTGTAGAGTTTTTCAGCGGCTTTATTTTTTGTTTAAAATTTTTTTCCCAAATCATTGTTTTCGGAGATAAAAAGCATTAAAATTGTGAATTTTTTTTGTTAATAATTTTTTAATAAATAACGTTTGCCGACTAAAAACCTTCAAAATATTAATTAGAGATATGACTTTGACAACATATGTAAATGACATTTGTGCGAAGATAAGCCCTTTTTATGCATAATTACCTAAATTTTATAAATATGAGAAAAAATATATTGCTTTGCAATAATTCATCACGTGATAATATTGTTATGATTTATTATTGGAACTTACCTGAAATATAAGGAATGTCGTCAAAATAGTAGACAGGAAAATAAATTGAAGTCGAGCGAGGTTTGATTGTTTATAAGGCCATAAACCAATAGCGAGCAGAAGAATTTTATGCAGATTAAAATACTCAGTCTCGATGTTGACCATTTCTTTGGGAGAACCGAGACGTATATGACTGATAAAGTAACTGAGAAGAATTACACTTATCCCTTTTTCTTCCCATTGATCGATCAACTATTATTTATTTTTCTCCTCTAGTGTAAATTTTAGCACAAATTACTTAATTTTATATAATGATGATATAAGTAACTATTTTGAGATCAGAATATTCGTATTTTTTTAAGTGTTTTTCATCATATAGTCTCTAATTTCGCAATCGATTTGATAAGGGTGGAAATTGAGCGATTGGCGATTGTCTTCTTTTCCATAGGATAAGAAGAAATAATATTTATTCAGGAAATTATTTATGTGAAAGTCGCGCATGCGTAATCGTCACTTTCTTTGCTGCCACAATTTCATAGTCTTCAGTTTAGTGCACGCATTCATGACATATACTTGCTCCTCGAGAAGTACTTAGTTTTAAGTTTTCTAGTACCAGATTTATTTGTACTAAAGCTCGTATTATTTTTGAAGATGAATTAATCAAAACTGCACTACGACATTTTATAATCTTAAATTAGCGCAATTAACATTTTGACATTCTAGAAGCTAAAAGCAATCAAACCTGTCATGAGGGAATAACATTTATATTCTACTGTAATTATATATACAAATTAATTAATTTTTATTCTCTAAAATAATTTATTTTTTTCGAAATTTACTAAAATCTTGATTATGATCAAAATAGAAAAATTGAAAAATAAATTAATATTTTTAAAAATTTAGGTTTTCTCTTAAAGACGTTTAAGTCTTTTTTATAAGGAAGTGTGTCAATTACAAAAATATCATTTTGATTTCACTTTTCTATGGATACCTAATTTGTGTAACATACATTTTTGTATTCCTTTTATATTATAATTTTATATTAAATTATTAATTTTATATTAAATTATTTTATATAAATTATATTAAATTATATTAAAATTTGTGTAACATATATTCTTTTTATATCATAATATTTGAATGCACCAATATAGGAAAAATGAAAATAGAACACGAAATATTTATACTTGAAGAAAAATATTAAAATATTAAAAGAAATAATTACTTATAAGTATACAATCTAAAATGAAATTGAATTAAAAATACAATAATTAAATTAGAAATATAATAATAAAATTATTAATTATTTAGGACATTTAAAATGAATTTAAATAAAATCAAATATCACACGCAACTCAATAAATTTCTTCGTGAAATGTGTACGATTAAACGATCAATAAAACGCTAAAAATATTACTCAGTAAATGTTCTTTCCCCCTTTTCAGTCTAATGGAAACACGCATGGATGCACTCCTGTATAGTCTTCGAAAAAAATATTCTTCATATTTCGGACATTTTTGAGCGGAATATGATCGGTAAAGTTATATTCGAACTATAGTCGAGTATACAAATTAAGAAGATTTCAAATTAAAAAGAAGAAAATAGGCGATCGGCGCAATAAAAATTCCATTGTTACTATAATAATATTATTTCTTATTAAATATAATTTGTACGTAATTGTATTTTTTTTAATTCAATGTACATACATGTTATTAAAAACTTTAAACTCAAATAATTTACAGGTACTATATATTTAAAAATGTGTCATATTAGATAAAAATAGAAATATGTATTTTGATGATATCATAATTGGAGGTAATATTAAATAATTTAATATTAAGTTTATCATACGTTATTATTTACTTAATGTACACGTTATATTTAATTTCAATTCATTGTATATAACGTATAATGAATATCTTGAAATAAAGTTTGTTTATCCATGTTTTTATATATTGGAAAACCTCCAACTCTAAATTATACATTATGAGTAAATGTTTTTATTTTTCTAGTATATATAACAAACTATATATAACAATAATAAACTATGTATAACAATTATACGAAAATAATGTTGTTTCTTTATTCTAACTGTACTCTTACTTATTGTACTTTTATATAATTCAAACTATTACAATTTCTTTATCGTGTAGAATATATAACTGTAAAATAAGATACTGAGGTCTTCACTAACTAAAATGAAAAATATTATATATATTTATGATTATCATATACATTAAATATGTTAGATATACTTTGTTATATTTAGATATATTTAGATATATTTATAAATATATTTTAAAATATATCATATTGGATATATTTTACTATGTCTTCACTCTCATACCGTAGCGAAGCACTCTATAGATGCGTCAAACAGTCCACCGATATTCAAAGTAAAGTTTCGAGAATTTCTTTGCAACAAAAATAGGATCATTCTTTGTATATACAAGGGAGCAAAGTACCATCGCACATTATACCTAGAAATTAAATTGTAAAAACGATGATAAAATATCTGAAATATATCGCGAAATGGTTCTTTAGTAAACTTTAGCATCATGTGTTTGATATGCACATATATTGATTTCTACATTTGTAGAAAATGTAACGGTTTGATTCTTCATGCATGCTATTTTGTAGATACACTTCTTACGCGGTAATAAATACATGTTGATTGTGATTCGTTATAGTTTGTCCGACATAGTTGGCTATGAACATGTACACGATAGTGGCAATTGTAAATAAAATGGGGGTTATCAATTCCTTTACGTTCTTTGTAAATGATGCAATCTGAAAAATCTAAAACGAATTTATTGATGTTTTATATAATTTCATAAAAATGTTATTTATATAATTTCATAAAAAAAAGACTTTATTTAAATGTAAGGAAGGGGATAATTAATTCTTAATGTTTTTAATACTATAGGCGTTTTTTGTTGTATCAATTCATAATTTTGAACATTTAATGTTAGATTTAGAAAAAAATGTTTTATTTATTTTTATTTTTTATTATCTATTTTTAATTTTATGTGTCTTACTGTATTACTTTATGTGATGTATTAGAAAAATTTTGTTGCAGTTAAAATTGAGTATATTGTTGAGACTTTTAACCTTTATAAGAAATATATTATATGATAATTATTTAGCTTAGGGAGGCCACCTCGGATAATCTTGACTTTGACATATGTTGTCAAGGTCACTGTCCTGAGTAACATTCAAAAGGTTTTAGCCGGCACTTGTTTTTTATTTAAAAGTTATTAACAAAAGAATTTCACAATTTTAAAGCTTTTATCTCCGAAAATATTAATTTGAGAAAAAAAATTTTAAGCAAAAAATATAGCCGCTGAAAAACTCTACAAAAAAGGTTGTATCTTTTTTTCATAAGCCTACTACTTTAGCTGTTATATAAAAAAATAATTATTTTAAATCATTACTTGGAGGATCACTTTAATCATTATTTAGCGAATTTTATTTTCAAAAAGACATTCGATGATGAAAACCGATTAGATGCTTTCTTTCGAAAAATATCTCCCATTAAAAATAAATCTTATAAGAAAACCAATAAATTCACGTGAATAAAATAAACAAAATTTTAAATTTTGAAATCTTCTGCATTGATTTTACTAGTTGAATTTAAAATTTTCTAATTTGAATAAACATTGAAAAACATTTGGTAGATCTTCAGTTTGAAAATTATATTATCAATTAAATAGAAGATTTTGACTGTACTTAAAAAAAATATTTTGTCACGTAATAATAAAGCCAATTTATATAAATATACTGCCATCAATATAAAGCCATTAATATGAATATACTGCCGTATATTTTCATATGGAAGTTATAGAGCACTTGCTTAAAGAATAGATTTTGAAAAATAGAAAACTTACTCGAAACAAATTAAGGCTCACCGAGACTACTCCAACTACTATTAAACAAAACATCATTGCTTCAAAACTGGATATAAAGTGTTGGGACAATCTTTAAAAATAATAATTTGTTACTGCTTCTCTCTCTCTCTCTTTCTTTCCCTCTTTCTCTACACATACATACACATATCTCTCTCTCTCTTTCTTTCCCTCTTTCTCTACACATACATACTCTACACATATACATATACACATGTGCATACGTGTGCACTCACACATTTATATATATAAATATATCAACCTCATAGCTTGTTGGTGAATATCCACAGCACAAATTAAATCCTTGAATATCAAAATGTTTTTTTGTTTAATATTTTGTAACATATCAACGTTCATTGCACGTTTGATACGGTAACTATAAATAATATTTTAATATATTTATGAAAATTTACCAAATAAAAGCATTTATTCTGTTAAATCTAATGGTTAATTTTGTTTAAATATTGAAAATAGCAAATTATATTAATTATTATAGCATATTTATGTTTACCTGGCAATTTTAAACATTCCACTAGTGTATTGAAAATACATAATAAGTATTGTTCCTGTCGCTAACATTGCAATTGTCCCGATGCAAACTGATGCAATATTATGCAACAGAATAAAATAAAAATATTTCTCTTGATCAATAAAATATTCTGTCATAATCAACAAATGATGTGATCTTGATGCGTTTGTCGATAAAATAATGTTCAAAATATTCGACCAAAATGATGCAGTGATAAAAGCTATTATGCTGACAACGGCAAGTACTAAAAAAATTAGAGAAAAATAAATTTATTATTTAATTTTTTCTCACTTGTATATATGAGATTTTTAAATTGACTTATATTATTTCATATTCATGTATATAAATATACATTCATGAATACAATAATAAGAATAATTGAAACTTTAATATTTTCAGTTAATTAATCTGTGGTCGATTTTTATCTTGCATTTAATTGTTAACTTTTCTATTATTTCCAAGATTTAAAAACATGTGTCTTGGATTATTATGTACACAGGGAAATTATTGTATCTTCTCGAAATTTTACAAAAGCGAAATTTTGATAATTTTTGCGTATTAGGAAAAAAGTGTAACTGTACAAATAATTTTAAAAAAATGTTCTTACCTGTAAGTGCTATTGTATAACATTTGCTATTATATTTACATTCATTTATAATAGCAATTTCATTTTCGTCTTTTAATTCATTACATACATACAATAGTTGTTCTAATAAATTCTTTACCTATTTTAGCAATTTTATATTATTTTTTGTACAATATATAATATCAAAAAATATTGCGGATACATGTATTCACCATCTTTGTTCAGTAATTATAAAATTATCAACTGTATAAAACATTTCAATGCTGTAAGTTATTAACTTACAGTTCTAATATTAATATAGAACATGTTGTACTTTATTATAAAGAGAGTAAAGAAAAGTACTGAAGCTAAAACTTTGGTGATGAGATCCGAAGTACATTTTTGTGACAGAAATATTGTACACTGCAAATAGTAATTTTGCTTACAAATTTTCATTAAAAAAGTTGTTAATGCCATGTGTGTGCATACATATTTATACATGAATATAGACATATAAACTTTATATGACTGCTTTTGTTTTAAGAAGTTGTTACTATCGTGACAGAATTCCATTTATAATGGAATATTTAGAATTTGAATGTACTTGTATACATAATTATATATACGTACGCATGGTTTAATATTAATTGTTAATGTGTGTACGTTTTAATTTTTTCTCAAATACATATCTATATATATATGCATATATATATATATATATATATATATATATATATATACAGGGTGTCCGTCGATTTTCGACCTTAATGAAATAAATAAGTAGATTGGCTCGAATTAACAAGAAATGACCGGTATAGCTTTGGGATTGTCGCAATAATTAACGAAATATTAAATAAAAAAGATCGGCCAATCTGCGTGAGTAAAAGCGCGCGGCGACGAGAGTCGTCCCACCGTAATCCGATACTACGAACGCGGCGAAGCGGTGGGCAGGTCGCTCTCCGAGACATGATGGTGGTTTGCGATATATCTCAATACCGCGCCGAAAAATGACCCGTCCCCCCTTTTCGTGGCGAGAAAATGATGCGCTATCATTTCCACACCACCTTGCGGTAGATAGCATGGTGCGCTTTTTTTATAGTGGTTTCCCCCATAGGCCTATTCCACTCTCAATTTAAAAATTATTCAAAATACCATTTACTATACGCTGAATATATCGTAAATGTAAAAAATTAATGGACAGTACCTTTATAAAAATTGATTCGTGGTTGAAAATTCCTTGATAAAATGTATTGCACACGTTAATAATGTGATACGATGATAAAATTCTTCAAGAATTCTTTCTTCATCTCGTACACGAAGACGCACTGCTGGACCGGTTATCCCGATATTATGCACGACACTCAGTTTCACATAATTATTGCACAACACGTAAAATTGTACGGCCACTTGGTTTTCGTGCACGCCCGAGAAATGATTCCATGTAAATTGCGGCCGCACGATAAGTATTTTCTCCCGCTAGTCCGTATGCCACAATCATATCCGTATATTCCTGCAGAGTACACTTCATTTTCACTGTTAATTTGCTACGCAAACACAAGATTTTTATTAAAACGTCTTTATTAAAACGTCTTAGCTCTCGCACGCTGTTACCAGACTGCGTACGCCAGCAGCACGCAACTACAGCTGAGCGGACATGCGAGTGTAATCATAGTGCGCAGGCGTCGTACTCACACGTACGCTTACACTCGCATGTCCGCTCAGCTGTCAGCTGTAGTTGCGTGCTGCTGGCGTACGCAGTCTGGTAACAGCGTGCGAGAGCTAAGACGTTTTAATAAAAATCTTGTGTTTGCGTAGCAAATTAACAGTGAAAATGAAGTGTACTCTGCAGGAATATACGGATATGATTGTGGCATACGGACTAGCGGGAGAAAATACTTATCGTGCGGCCGCAATTTACATGGAATCATTTCTCGGGCGTGCACGAAAACCAAGTGGCCGTACAATTTTACGTGTTGTGCAATAATTATGTGAAACTGAGTGTCGTGCATAATATCGGGATAACCGGTCCAGCAGTGCGTCTTCGTGTACGAGATGAAGAAAGGATTCTTGAAGAATTTTATCATCGTATCACATTATCAACGTGTGCAATACATTTTATCGAGGAATTTTCAACGAATCAATTTTTGTAAAGGTACTGTCCATTAATTTTTTACATTTACGATATATTCAGCGTATAATAAATGGCATTTTGAATAATTTTTAAATTGAGAGTGGAATAGGCCTATGGGGGAAACCACTATAAAAAAAGCGCACCATGCTATCTACCGCAAGGTGGTGTGGAAATGATAGCGCATCATTTTCTCGCCACGAAAAGGGGGGACGGGTCATTTTTCGGCGCGGTATTGAGATATATCGCAAACCACCATCATGTCTCGGAGAGCGACCCGCCCACCGCTTCGCCGCGTTCGTAGTATCGGATTACGGTGGGACGACTCTCGTCGCCGCGCGCTTTTACTCACGCAGATTGGCCGATCTTTTTTATTTAATATTTCGTTAATTATTGCGACAATCCCAAAGCAATACCGGTCATTTCTTGTTAATTCGAGCCAATCTACTTATTTATTTCATTAAGGTCGAAAATCGACGGACACCCTGTATATATATATATATATATATATATATATATATATATATATATATATATATACAGGGTGCTATAGATAACCCGTACACCTCTTTTCTTTCAAAAACTAAGCATTTTAGAGAAAAACGTTTTCGACAAAATTTGTATGGTTTTGAGGGGAACATAAGATGGTGTCATTGGTTTGACATTGGATGGCATCGTTTTGGTCAGATCAAAGACACCTTTAATTTCTTAAATGGAACCACCTATTTTTTATTGCATATTCTTATAGTTTATGTCGAGAGCTTTCCATAACACTATAATAAAGTATTTTTTCATTCTGTACTTTTCGATTTATGAGGCTTAAAATAATATCATAATTTTACATAAACTATAAAACATCTAGTAAAATATTTATTTTTCGATTATCTTACCTTAATACTTTTATGTACGAAATAATGAGAGGAATCAATTGGTGTAAAGAAATACATAATTGTTCCGAAGAAAAAATATGTAATTTGCAATTAACAATAACATTTTTTTTCTTAAAAACAACTGTGTGTTTTCTTTACACCAATTGATTCCTCTCATTATTTTGTACATAAAAGTATAAAGATAATAAAAAAATAAATTTTTTACTAGATATTTTATGGTTTATGTAATATTGAAAAATTATTTCAAGCCTCATAACTCGAAAAGTACACAATGAAAAAATACTTTATTATAGTGTTTTGAAAAGCTCTTGGCATAAGCTATAAGAATATGTAATAAAAAATAGGGGGTTCCATTTAAGAAATTAAAGGTGTCCTTGACCTGACCTTAACGATACCATCCAAAGTCAAACCAATGACACCATCTTATGTTCCTCTCAAAACTATACAATTTTTGTTGAAAACGTTTTTCTCTAAAATGCTTAGTTTTTGAAAGAAAAAAAGTGTACGAGAGATCTAGAACACCCTGTATATGTATATAAATATATATGTAAGAATTATAATATAATATACTTGACATATTAATTTCATGTTAATCTAAATTGAGTTTTTAAGTGTTATAGGAAAAGACTATTTAGCAATAGTTTTTCATATAAAAAAAAATATTATTAAAATTTTAATGTATAAAACTTTCCTGAAATATAACGTATGTCGTCAGAATATTAGACAGAAGAATAAATTGAAACCGGGTGAAGTTTGATTGTTGATAAGGCCACAGGCCAATAGCAAGCAGAAGAATTTTATTTAGGCTAAAGTACTCAGCTTTGATGTTATTCATTTCTTTGTAAAGCCTGAGATGTATGTGACAAAGTGCCGATAAGAATTAATCTTACCCTTTTTTTCCAATCGATCCTGTTACTTCCTTTCTCTGGTATAAATTTTAGCATAAATTACATAATTTCATATAAGGCGGCACAAGATACCCCTAAATTAGAATATTCGCATTTTCTTAACAGTTTTCTTGAAGTAAAGACTCTAATTATGCAATCGATTTGATAAAGAAGAAAATTAAGCAAATGTCTTTTTCCCATAAGAAAAGAATAAAATATATTCGATGAGATGATTATTTATGCGAAAGTCGCGCACGCGTAATCGTCACCTTTTTTATAGACCACAATTTCATATGTTTCAGTTCGTATTGCACATTCATAACATACGCTTGCTTTTGGAGAGGAATGTTCAATTTTGAGCTTTCCGGATCTTCCTATAAAAGCGCTCGTGTTATTTTTTTAAATACTATTACTTATTACTATTTTCTCTATTAATTTTTTCTCTTTTGATAAATTTTTTTGTTTATAGTTTTAACATCTTGAAATATACATAATTTGATTCACAGTAATCGAGTATTAATATACAACGGCAATTTAATGAATACGGTAAGAAGACTTATTATAAGAGTACATCTAATTCACATAAAATATAAATTTGTGTACGTATGTATGTCAAAGTTTTTTTTAATATATTTTGTTTTCAATTAAAAATTATTTTAATGGGTGTTCATCTGTTTATTGAAATGATAAGCCACGATGAAATATTATAAAATATTATATTATTCTTATTTTATTGATATTATAATTGAAGATAATATACGACCTAATTAAATATTTATTATACTTTATTCAACATAATATACATTTTATATTCAATTCCAATTGGTTGTATATAACGCAATGATATCTGGAATTAAATAATTTTATTGCTTTATTTGCTATGCATTTTCAATTTTAAATTGCATGCTAAAAATAGAAGTCTTTTAAATACATAATATATGAGAATATGTCTTTTTAATACATGATATTTGAGAACTATATTATTTTTTTATTACAATTGCATTCCGTTTTACTGATTTTATTTACTTTAAATCATTATAATGTCGTCATCGTGTGGAATATATAACTGTAAAATAGGATACAGATGTTTTCGCTAGCTAGAATCCAATATATAAGTATCATTTTATAATCATTTACAATTTAATGTATTTATTTACTATTTAATGTATCTCATTCTTATCATATATGTAAACTTTAAATATATTTTATTATCTTTTTTCTCATACCGTAGCAAAACACTCTACAGATGCAACAAACAGTCTACCGATGGTCAAAGTAAAATTTTTCGAGTTTCTTTGTAACAGAAATAATATTATTTTCTGTATATGCAATGGAGCTATGTACCATTGAACATTATATCTAGAAAATGAATTATAAGTGACATGGCCATCGATAAAATCTCTCGAATGCATCGAAATGGGTTATCATTAATAAATTTCATCATTATGCGTGTTGTGCAGAGTAGGTAAGTGCATTTCTTACGCAGTAACAAATACATGATGATTGTGATTCGTTATAAGTTGACCAATATAATTGGCTAAAAACATGTACATGATAATGAGAGTTGTAAATAGGAAGGGCAATATAAATTTCTCTTCACACGAAGCAAGCTGAAAAGTTTAGAATTAATTTGACGCTTCATGTTGATAACACAGTTTAAATTTTTACAAACAAAGGTCAGAGGATTTTTCAATTTTTGACGTTCTTAATGCTAACTACGCTTATAGTTTTGTGCTATCGTTATAATTTCGAAAAATTTGAACAAAGAGTTGCAAAAGAGATGTGTTATTGACGTAATAAAAAAAATAATAGACTCGAGTCGTTGCATATCAAATAATTGAGGAAAATGATGACTGTCTCTTTCGTATTTTTTTATTTTGTTGATATTTGCGGTAATTAATGAAGAAATAAATAATAATAAATAATAATAAAATCACATAATACAGTGAATTAGCCGTATTTTGTATATTTTAAGTATCAAAAGATCGTTTCAATAGTACATTTAACAATAAAATAAAAAACTTACTCGAAACAGATTGAGGCTCATCGATGTTACTCCGAATGCTATTAAACAGCTCATCATTTTTTCACAACTATATTGCACGTGTTTTGATAATCTTTAAAATAAAAATTTATTATAATACTTTATGCCTGTTTAACGCACGTATATTATCAAGATTATACAAACTTCATAGCTTGTCGATGAATATCCACAGCGCAAATTAAACCCTTGAATATTAACATGTGTTTTCTAAAACTCATATTTCGTAACATGTCGATGCTCATTGCACGTTCGATACGATAACTATAAATAATATTTCTGTTGTAATACTGTTATTATACCCACGCATTTATAAAACTGAACAATATTTTCGGCTAAATTTAAATTGCTTTGTTTGAAAATAATAAATTACCCAAATCTTTATTGTCATTCTTGCATTTATACCAATACCTGGCAATTTTAAACATTCCACAAACATGTTGAAGATACGTAAACAATATTGTTCCTATCGCTAATGTAGCAATTCCACCGATGCAAAATGATACAATGGTGTGCAGTAATATCAAATAAAAGTATTTTTCTTGATCGATGAAATACTCTGTCATGATAACTAAGTGATGTGCTCTTGATGTGTTTGTCGGTAAAATAATGTTCAAAATATCTGACCAAAATGATGTAACGATAAAAGTCATTGTACTGATAGCGGCAAGTACTAAGAATATGTTCAAAAGGGAATTGTTATTAAAATTATACGTTAATTGGTGTATACATTATCTTACATTTAGTTCCATATGTATGTTCGAGAAAATATCTCTACATAATCGAATATAAATAAAAGTACATAATTATGTATAAAATATATCCATGTATATTATCTTTTTTGTGTGACTACTTTAGAAAAAGAAACCAGAGTCAAATCTATTTGGCCTTGCCATATGTTGTCAAGGTTACTGTTCTGAGTAACATTCAAAAGATTTTACCCATCTCACCTTGTTTATTAAAAAATTATTAACAAAATAATTTTCACGAATTATAACATGCAACGTGCGACTATATGAATTCCTAAGCAACGTTGATTTGATTTTTAAAAAAGGTTATTTTATCTTTCTATGCAAAGCGAGGTGAACTCCACACTTCTGAGTCAGCGCAAGACGAGGTCTATTATTGTATGGTTCCACCTTTGCAACTTTTCATGCGAAGCGAGGAACCATAGATTTCGCACTGACTCAGAGGTGTGGGGTAGACTTCGTTACGCATGGAAAATTGCAAACCCATGTAGAATTATACAATAATAGACCTCGTTGCGCGCTGACCAGGGGTAGTGTGGGGTGCACCTCGCTTTGTATAGAAAGTTAAAATAACTTTAATCTTCTTAAAAGTCAAATCAACATTGTTTAGGAATTCGTATATTCATATATTGTATATATGCTTTTGTTAATAACTTCTTAATAATCAACAATCGACGACTAAAATCTTTTGAACGTTACTCAGGACAGTGACCTTGATAACATATGTCAAGATCAAAACGATTCGAACGATATTTTTTTTTAGTTTTACCTCTTTTTTGGTGGAATCTTTGTTTATATTTTATTGAAAGCCATTTATAACTGATTACATACATATAGAGATAGGTAAAAGATGAATAGGTGACAAAGGTAGACAAAGAATGAACTGGAGGAAATGAGGAAGAATTAGAATAAAGAAGGAGAATCAGTAATAAATTTATAAATATATTAAAAAAAAATTGGAATTTTGAAATATATTGGAATGTCGAAATTAATTTTTCGGTATTTTAAAATAAAATATTAACAGTTCTTGTTAAGGAGAAAATGTAAATTATTTTTAAATGAAAAAGAATAATCTTACCTGTAATTGCAATGGTAAAACGTTTACCATTATATCCATATTTGTGTATAATAGCAATTTCCTTTTCATCTTTTAATTCGTTATACACATGCAGTAGTTGTTCCAATAGATCCTTCATCTGTTATTTTAGTAACTTTATATACCGGTTTTTGTACATAACAACGCCAGAAAACAGCGTAAAAATTTATTCGATAAGAATGTTTATCCCGTCAGAGGAATAAATTATCAATTTATAAAGTTACCAAATGCATAAGTCTCCAACTCTGTAAGTTATCAACTTACAGCTTCAACAGCGAACATGTTGTATTTTATCACAAGGAGAGCAAAGAAAAATACGGAAGCTAGAACTTTTAGAATGAGATCCGGAGTACATGTTTGTGAAATAAATATCGTACACTGCAAACAATAATTTTATTTACAAGTTTACATGGAATAATTATTTTTTTATATCTCATACGCGTATATACAGAAACATATATGATGTCACAAATACATGATGTATTTTATATTATAAAGTCTTTCTTAAAAAATTGATAACATAATTTGTAATAGAATTTTATTAATAATAAAAATATTTGAGGAAATGAATTTGAATTATAAGCAAAAATTATAATTTATATACAATTATAATATAGTTACATAACATAACTATTTTATGCTAATTTAAATTGTGATATTGACATTTTGGTAATTATACATGAAAAGGATCTACCCCTTCGCACAAATGTGTTATTGATGTATGTTGTGAAGATGTTATCATTGATGAACATTCTGTTTTAGCTGGCGGTCGTTTTTTATTCAAAAGTTATTAACAAATAAATGTGAGAAATATTAAAATCTTTAATATTATGAATATAAAAGATTTTACTTTATTTGTTCACCGATTTGCTTTAGTTTTGAATATGTTATAGGGGAGATTTTTCTGAGTAATTTCGTGTATATATATATATATATACCGGGTGTTTCAGACCACCCGTACACCCCATTTTAAAGCAAAGGAAGTGGTTATTTTGAAAAATGTTTCAGACAAAAGTTGTTGAAGATAAAGTAATGCATTACATGGGTAAATTTGATTGACCTTGGGTGGCGTCGTGAAGGTCATGTCAAGGTCGACTTGAATTTTTTAAATGGGAACCCCTATTTTTCATTGCATATTCTTGTAGCTTATCTCGAGAGCTTTCCAAAACACTATAATTAAGTACCTTTTTATTAAGTACTTTTTGAGTTATAAGGCTTGAAATAATTTCTTAATTTTACATAAACCATAAAATATCTAGTAAACCATTCATTTTTCGATTATCTTACCTTCATACTTTTATGTACAAAATAATGAGAGGAATCAATTGGTGTAAAGAAAACACATAGTTGTTTCTAAGAAAAAATATGTAATTTGCAATTAACAATTCCATATTTTTTCTTAGAAACAACTATGTGTTTTCTTTACACCAATTGATTCCTCTCATTATTTTGTACATAAAAGTATGAAGGTAAGATAATCGAAAAATGAATGGTTTACTAGATATTTTATGGTTTATGTAAAATTAAGAAATTATTTCAAGCCTTATAACTCAAAAAGTACTTAATAAAAAGGTACTTAATTATAGTGTTTTGGAAAGCTCTCGAGATAAGCTACAAGAATATGCAATGAAAAATAGGGGTTCCCATTTAAAAAATTCAAGTCGACCTTGACATGACCTTCACGACGCCACCCAAGGTCAATCAAATTTACCCATGTAATGCATTACTTTATCTTCAACAACTTTTGTCTGAAACATTTTTCAAAATAATCACTTCCTTTGCTTTAAAATGGGGTGTACGGGTGGTCTGAAACACCCGGTATATATAAGGGTCGGACTCAAATAATCTTGGAGATATAGACTGAAAAAGGATCAATCACAAAAATAAGGTAAACCTTCGGTAAACCTACTTATATGAAATAATGGGTAAGAATATCCAATTTTTGTGTATTCTTACCTTCTGAACACGAATATCAAACTTAAAAATAGCGGGAGACTCGCAAGTCGAAGAAAAACGCAAAAGGTAAATTAAGGTAAAGAAATAAAAGGTAAACAATTTAAATTTATATAGAATTTAATACAATTTAATACAATTAAAAAATATCACAAATGTATGTGTACACATATACACACATACACACACATACGCGGGGAATGCAAAGGGACCTTCGGCCCTCCTTCCTGCAACCATTCCGCCGGTAGGGGATGCAGTAGGGGATTTGCAAAGAGTTTAATCACAATGGATATACATATGCTGTAAGTTGTAAAGCAAGATCGAAATGGGAACCGAAGGCCCCCTCTTGCACTCGCCACGAGCGCGCGCGCGCGCGTGTGTGTGTGTACACATACATTTGCGATATTTTTTAATTGTATCAAATTGTATTAAATTCTATATAAATTTACAATGTATTAAATATATTTAAAATTATTATTTTTTTATGTAACTGCTAAAATAATAAATTTATGAAAAAATTGTATAATCTTTTTCGTAGAGTTTTTCAGCGGCTTTATTTTTTGTTTAAAATTTTTTTTCCCAAATCATTGTTTTCGGAGATAAAAAGCATTAAAATTGTGAAATTTTTTTGTTAATAATTTTTTAATAAATAACGACTGCCGGCTAAAAATCTTCAAAATATTAATTAGAGATATGACTTTGACAACATATGTAAATGACACATTTGTGCGAAGATAGGCCCTTTTTATGCATAATTACCTAAATTTTATAAATATGAGAAAAAATATATTGCTTTGCAATAATTCATCACGTGATAATATTGTTATGATTTATTATTGGAACTTACCTGAAATATAAGGTATGTTGTCAAAATACTAGACAGGAAAATAAATTGAAGTCGAGCGAGGTTTGATTGTTTATAAGGCCATAAACCAACAGCCAGCAGAAGAATTTTATGCAGATTAAAATATTCAGTCTCGAAGTTGACCATTTCTTTGGGAGAACCGAGACATATATGTATATGACTGATAAAATAACTCAGGAGAATTACGCTTACCTTTCCTTTTTCTTATTGATCGATCAACTATTATTTTTTTTCTCCTCTAGTGTAAATTTTAGCACAAATTACTTAATTTTATATAATGATGATATAAAAAACTATTGTTACCCTTAGATTAGAATATTTGTATTTTTTTAACAGTGTTTTTCATCATATAGTCTCTAATTTCGCAATCGATTTGATAAGGGTGGAAATTGAGCGATTGTCTTCTTTTTCATAGGATAAGAAGAAACAATATTTATTGAGGAAATTATTTATGCGAAAGTCGCGCATGCGTAATCGTCACTTTTTTTGACGTTACAATTTCATACTCTTCAGTTTAGTGCACGCATTCATGACATATACTTGCTCTTCGAGAAGTACTTAGTTTTAAGTTTTCTAGTATCGGGTTTATTTGTACTAAAGCTCGTATTATTTTTGAAGATGAATTAATCAAAACTGCACTACGACATTTTTTAATCTTAAATTAGCGCAATTAACATTTTGATATTCTAGAAGCTAATGGCAATCAAACCTGTCATGAGGGAATAACATTTATATTCTACTGTAATTATATATATAAATTAATTAATTTTTATTCTCTAAAATAATTTTTTTTTTCGAAATTTACTAAAATCTTGATTATGATCCATGAAAATAGAAAAATTAAAAATAAATAATTATTTTTAAAAGTTTAGGTTTTCTCTTAAAGGCATTTAAGTTTTTTTTATAAGGAAGTGTGTCAATTACAAAAATATCATTTTGACATCATTTATCTATGGATACCTAATTTGTGAAACATACATTTTTGTATTCTTTTTATATTATAATTTTATATTAAATTATATTAAAATTTGTGTAACATACATTCTTTTTATTATAATATTATAATATTTGAATGCACCAATATAGGAAAAATAAAAATAGAACACGAAATATTTATACTTGAAGAAAAATATTAAAAGAAATAATTATTTATAAGTATACAATCTAAAATGAAATTGAATTAAAAATACAATTATTAAATTGGAAATATAATATTAAAATTATTAATCATTTAGGACATTTAAAATGAATTTAAATAAAATCAAATATCACACGCAACTCAATAAATTTCTTCGTGAAATGTGTACGATTAAACGATCAATAAAACGCTAAAAATATTACTCAGTAAATGTTCTTTCCCCCTTTTCAGTCTAATGGAAACACGCATGGATGCACTCCTGTATAGTCTTCGAAAAAAATATTCTTCATATTTCGGACATTTTTGAGCGGAATATGATCGGTAAAGTTATATTCGAACTATAGTCGAGTATACAAATTAAGAAGATTTCAAATTAAAAAGAAGAAAATAGGCGATCGGCGCAATAAAAATTCCATTGTTACTATAATAATATTATTTCTTATTAAATATAATTTGTACGTAATTGTATTTTTTTTAATTCAATGTACATACATGTTATTAAAAACTTTAAACTCAAATAATTTACAGGTACTATATATTTAAAAATGTGTCATATTAGATAAAAATAGAAATATGTATTTTGATGATATCATAATTGGAGGTAATATTAAATAATTTAATATTAAGTTTATCATACGTTATTATTTACTTAATGTACACGTTATATTTAATTTCAATTCATTGTATATAACGTATAATGAATATCTTGAAATAAAGTTTGTTTATCCATGTTTTTATATATTGGAAAACCTCCAACTCTAAATTATACATTATGAGTAAATGTTTTTATTTTTCTAGTATATATAACAAACTATATATAACAATAATAAACTATGTATAACAATTATACGAAAATAATGTTGTTTCTTTATTCTAACTGTACTCTTACTTATTGTACTTTTATATAATTCAAACTATTACAATTTCTTTATCGTGTAGAATATATAACTGTAAAATAAGATACTGAGGTCTTCACTAACTAAAATGAAAAATATTATATATATTTATGATTATCATATACATTAAATATGTTAGATATACTTTGTTATATTTAGATATATTTAGATATATTTATAAATATATTTTAAAATATATCATATTGGATATATTTTACTATGTCTTCACTCTCATACCGTAGCGAAGCACTCTATAGATGCGTCAAACAGTCCACCGATATTCAAAGTAAAGTTTCGAGAATTTCTTTGCAACAAAAATAGGATCATTCTTTGTATATACAAGGGAGCAAAGTACCATCGCACATTATACCTAGAAATTAAATTGTAAAAACGATGATAAAATATCTGAAATATATCGCGAAATGGTTCTTTAGTAAACTTTAGCATCATGTGTTTGATATGCACATATATTGATTTCTACATTTGTAGAAAATGTAACGGTTTGATTCTTCATGCATGCTATTTTGTAGATACACTTCTTACGCGGTAATAAATACATGTTGATTGTGATTCGTTATAGTTTGTCCGACATAGTTGGCTATGAACATGTACACGATAGTGGCAATTGCAAATATAATGGGGGTTATCAATTCTTTTACGTTCTTTGTAACTGATGCAACCTGAAAAATCTAAAACAAATTTATTGATGTTTTTTATATAATTTCATAAAAATGTTATTTATATAATTTTATAAAAAAAGACTTTATTTAAATGTAAGGAAGAAGATAATTAATTCTTAATGTTTTTAATACTATCAATTCAAATTTTGATACATTTAATGTTAGATTAAGAAAAATATGTTTTATGTATTTTTATTTTTTATTATCTATTTTTAATTTTATGTGTCTTACTGTATTACTTTATGTGATGTATTAAAAGAAAAATTTTGTTGCAGTTAAAATTGAGTATATTGATGAGACTTTTAATCTTTATAAGAAATTATTTAGCTAGGTAATTATTTAGCTTAGGGGGACTACCACGGATAATCTTGACTTTGACATATGTTGTCAATGTCACTGTCCTAAGTAACATTCAAAAGGTTTTAGCCGGCACTCGTTTTTTATTTATAAATTATTAACAAAAGAATTTCACAATTTTAAAGCTTTTTATCTCCGAAAATATTAATTTGAGAAAAAAAATTTTAAGCAAAAAATATAGCCGCTAAAAAACTCTACAAAAAAGGTTATATCCTTTTTTCATAAGCTTACTACTTTAGCTGTTATATAAAAAAATAATTATTTTAAATCATTACTTGGAGGATTACTTTAATCATTATTTAGCGGTATTTATTTTCAAAAAGACATTCGATGATGAAAACCGATAAATGCTATCTTTCGAAAAATGACTGTCATTAAAAATAAATCTTATAAGAAAACCAATAAATTCAAGTGAATAGAACAAACAAAATTTTAAATTTTGAAATCTTTTGCATTGATTTTACTAGTTGAATTTGAAATTTTCTAATTTGAATAAACATTGAAAAACATTTGGTAGATCTTCAGTTTAAAAATTATATTACCAATTAAATAGAAGATTTTGACTGTACTTAAAAAAATATTTTGTCACGTAATAATAAAGCCAATTTATATAAATATATTGCCATCAATATAAAGCCATTAATATAAATATACTGCCGTATATTTTCATATGGAAGTTATAGAGCACTTGCTTAAAAAATAGATTTTGAAAAATAGAAAACTTACTCGAAACAAATTAAGGCTCACTGAGACTACTCCAACTATTATTAAACAAAACATCATTGCTTCAAAACTGGATATAAAGTGTTGGGACAATCTTTAAAAATAATAATTTGTTACTGCTTCTCTCTCTCTCTCTCTCTCTCTCTCTCTCTCTCTCTCTTTCCCTCTTTCTCTACACTTACATACACATGTGCATACGTGCGCACTCACACATTTATATATATAAATATATCAACCTCATAGCTTGTCGGTGAATATCCACAGCACAAATTAAACCCTTGTATATCAAAATGTTTTTTTGTTTAATATTTTGTAACATATCAACGTTCATTGCACGTTTGATACGGTAACTATAAATAATATTTTAATATATTTATGAAAATTTACCAAATAAAAGCATTTATTCTGTTAAATCTAATAGTTAATTTTGTTTAAATATTGAAAATAGCAAATTATATTAATTATTATAGCATATTTATGTTTATACCTGGCAATTTTAAACATTCCAGTAGTGTATTGAAAATACATAATAAGTATTGTTCCTGTCGCTAACATTGCAATTGTCCCGATGCAAACTGATGCAATATTATGCAACAGAATAAAATAAAAATATTTCTCTTGATCAATAAAATATTCTGTCATAATCAACAAATGATGTGATCTTGATGCGTTTGTCGATAAAATAATGTCCAAAATATTCGACCAAAATGATGCAGTGATAAAAGCTATTATGCTGACAACGGCAAGTACTAAAAAAATTAGAGAAAAATAAAATTATTATTTAATTTTTTCTCACTTGTATATATAAGATTTTTAAATTGACTTATATTATTTCATATTTATGTATATAAATATACATTCATGAATACAATAATAAGAATAATTGAAACTTTAATATTTTCAGTTAATTAATCTGTGGTCGATTTTTATCTTGCATTTAATTGTTAACTTTTCTATTATTTCCAAGATTTAAAAACATGTGTCTTGGATTATTATGTACACAGGGAAATTATTGTAATTTCTCGAAATTTTACAAAAGCGAAATTTTGATAATTTTTGCGTATTAGGAAAAAAGTGTAACTGTACAAATAATTTTAAAAAAATGTTCTTACCTGTAAGTGCCATTGTATAACATTTGCTATTATATCTACATTCATTTATAATAGCAATTTCATTTTCGTCTTTTAATTCATTACATACATGCAATAGTTGTTCTAGTAAATTCTTTACCTATTTTAGCAATTTTATATTATTTTTTGTACAATATATAATATCAAAAAATATTGCGGATACATGTATTCACCATCTTTGTTCAGTAATTATAAAATTATCAACTGTATAAAACATTTCAATGCTGTAAGTTATTAACTTACAGTTCTAATATTAATATAGAACATGTTGTACTTTATTATAAAGAAAGTAAAGAAAACTACTGAAGCTAAAACTTTGGTGATGAGATCCGAAGTACATTTTTGTGACAGAAATATTGTACACTGCAAATAGTAATTTTGCTTACAAATTTTCATTAAAAAAGTTGTTAATGCCATGTGTGTGCATATATATTTATACATGAATATAGACATACAAACTTTATATGACTGCTTTTGTTTTAAGAAGTTGTTACTATCGTGACAGAATTCCATTTATAATGGAATATTTAGAATTTGAATGTACTTGTATACATTATTATATATACGTATGCATGATTTAATATTAATTGTTAATGTGTGTACGTTTTAATTTTTTCTCAAATACATATCTATATATATATATATATATTTGTATGTATATAAATATATATGTAAGAATTATAATATAATATACTTGACATTAATTTCATGTTAATCTAAATTGAGTTTTTAAGTTTTACAGGAAATATTATTTAGCAATTTTTCATATAAAAAAATATTATTAAAATTTTAATGTATAAAACTTACCTGAAATATAATGTTTGTCGTCAGAATATTAGACAGAAGAATAAATTGAAACCGCGTGAAGTTTGATTGTTGATAAGGCCACAGGCCAATAGCAAGCAGAAGAATTTTATTCAGGCTAAAGTACTCAGCTTTGATGTTATTCATTCTTTGTGAAGCTTGAGATGTATGTGACGAAGTGCCAACAAGAATTATTCTCTCTCCCTTCCTTTTCCATCGATCCTGTTATTTACTTCCTTTCTCTGGTATAAATTTTAGCACAAATTACATAATTTCATTTAATATAAGGCGGCATAAGATACCTCTAAATTAGAATATTCGCATTTTCTTAACAGTTTTCTCGAAGTAAATACTCTAATTATGCAATCGATTTGATAAGGAAGAAAATTAAGCAAATGTCTTTTTCCCATAAGAAAAGAATAAAATATATTCGATGAGAAATATATTAGATGATTATTTATGCGAAAGTCGCGCACGCGTAATCGTCATCTTTTTTATAGACCACAATTTCATATGTTTCAGTTTGTATTGCTCATTCATAACATACGCTTGCTTTTGGAGAGGAATGTTCAATTTTGATCTTTCCGGATCTTCCTATAAAAGCGCTCGTGCTATTTTTTTAAAATTAATTGATAATAGATCTGTATACGGAATTTTTTAATATTAAATTAATAATTGACGCGAGTAATATATTCGCGAGATAATATTACGATCAATATTCTACAAGCTAAACATATCAATCTCGTGAAATGGTCATTGGAACATTATTTTTCAGATGTATTCTTGCTTTTTTTAAATTTTCTAATTTTACAACATATACGTTAATTATTAAAATTTAAAAATTTTAAATATATAAATTACGTAAAATATCGATAATAAGATATACTATATATTTTAGAGTTCTTAATATTTTCTTTATTTAATTGATAAAATTTTTTGTTTATATTTTCCATACTTTAAAATATACACAACTTGATCTACGGTAATCGAGTATTAATATACAATGGCAATTTAATAAATATGGTAAGAAAACTTATCATGAAAATACATCTATTAATAATTCATGTAAAATATAAATTTGTGTACATCTACATATCAAAGTTCTTTTTAATATATTTTGCTTCGACTTAAAAATTATTTTAATGAGTGTTCGTCTGCACATTCTATTAAAGTGATAAGACACGATGAAGTATTATAAAATATTATATTATATTTATTTTAATGAGATATCATAATTGAAAATAATATAAACTAATTAAATATCTATTATGCTTTATTATACTTTGATATACATTATATTCAATTCCAATTTGTTGTATATATCGCAATGATATTTAAAATGAAATCATTTTATTGCTTTATTTGCTTTGCATGAGAAAACCTCCAATTCTAAACTGCGTGTTAAAAATTGAATTTATGTTTTTTTAATTCATGATAAATAAACAATATTATTTTTTCATTACAATTATATTCCCTCTGTATTCCTTTCCGATTTTATTTCCATCATTAGTTTCGTCATCGTGTAGAATATATGACTGTAAAATAAGATACTGAGGTCTTCACTAGCTAAAATCAAATATACATATATCATTCTTATAACCATTTATTATTTAATGTATTTATCATTTTTATCATATATGTAAACTCTAAATATATTTTACTATTTTTTTTCTCATACCGTAGCAAAACATTCTATAGACGCAACAAACAAACCACCGACGCTCAAAGTAAAGCTTTTTGAGTCTCTTTGTAACAGAAATAATATTATTTTCTGTATATGCAATGGAGCTATATACCATTGAACATTATATCTAGAAAATGAATTACAAATGACAAGACTCTCGATAAAATCTCTCGAATGCATCGCAAAATGAGTTTTTGTTAGTAAATTTAGCATTATACTTGTTGCAGAGTAAGTAAGTACATTTCTTACGCAGTAACAAATACATGATGATTATGATTCGTTATAAGTTGACTAACGTAATTGGCTAAAAACATGTATATGATAGCGAGACTTGTATATAGGAAAGGCAATACAATCTCCTCTTTAGATGAAGCAATCTAAAAAGTTTACAATTAACTTAACGTTTTACACTAATAGTACAGATTAAATATTAATTTTTATAAATAAAAGACAGAAAATTTTTCAAATTTTAACGTTCTTAACGCTAACTATGCTTTTGGTTTTGTGCCAAATATTTGTACAAAAAACTGCAAAAGAATGTTATTAACATATTATAATAAA
Organism: Camponotus floridanus; assembly: GCF_003227725.1. Classification (NCBI taxonomy): domain Eukaryota; kingdom Metazoa; phylum Arthropoda; class Insecta; order Hymenoptera; family Formicidae; genus Camponotus; species Camponotus floridanus. Next base: position 423,095 of record NW_020229238.1, read on the forward strand.
GAAAAGTAATAGACTGGAGTTGTTCAGTATCAAAAATAATTGAAGAAAATGATGTCTTTTTCGTGTGTGTTTTTTTTGTCGATTCTTGCTGTACTTAATGTGGAATGAATAAAATAATAAAATCACGTAATATAGTAAAATAGCCGTATTTTGTACATTTTACGTATCGATCTCGTTCGAACAATATATTTAACAATAAAATAAAAAACTTACTCGAAACAGATTAAGGCTCACCGAGGTTACTCCAAATAGTATTAAACAGCTCATCATTTTTTCACAACTATATTGCAAGCGTTTCGCTAATCTTCAAAATAAAAATTTATTATAATGTGCCTATAGAACACACTTATATTATCAAACTTATACAAACTTCATTGCTCGTCGATGAATTTCCACAGCACAAATTAAACCCTTGAATATTAAAATCTGTTTTCTTAGATTGATATTTCGTAACATGTCGATGCTCATTGCACGTTCGATACGATAACTATAAATAATGTTTTTGTTCTAATTATATACAAGCATTTATAAAACAGAATATTATTGTCGACTAAATTTAAATTGCTTTGTATGAAAGTAAGAAATAATCCGAATTTTTATGATCATTTTTATATTTATACCAATACCTGGCAATTTTAAACATTCCACAAACGTATTGAAGATACGTAAACAATATTGTTCCTATCGCTAATACAGCAATTCCTCCGATGCAAAGTGATAAAATGGCGTGCAGTAGTATCAAATAAAAGTATTTTTCTTGATCGATGAAATACTCTGTCATGATAACTAAGTGACGTGCTCTTGATGTGTTTGTCGGTAAAATAATGTTCAAAATATCCGACCAAAATGACGCAACGATAAAAGCCACTGTGCCGATAACAGCAAATACTAAGAAAGTGTTAAAAATAGAATTGTTATTTAAATTTCTGCCATATAAATTTTCTAAAATGATTTATACATTATCTTACATTTAGATGCATATGTATGTATATTCGAGAAAAAAATTTATATATAATTGAATATAAATACATATACAGGGTGGCCCACGTAAAATGTTACAAATTTATATCTCGGAAACGAAGCAATTTAGAGAAAAATGTTTTAAAAGTTGTATAGTTTCAAGGGCGACATAAGATGGTGTCATTAGTTTGTCCTTGAAGAATCACCTGAAGATCACGCGAAGATCACCTCCAATTTTTTAAATAGGACTCTCTATATGTTTTTACAGATTTTTGTAGCCCATCTCGAAAGCTTTTTAAAATACTATAATTACGTTAGTTTTCATTAAGTACTTTCCGAGTTGAAACTTGAAATCATTTCTTATAATTTTAAATACATAAACCGTAAAATATCTTGTAAAATATTCATTTTTCGATTATCTTACCTTAATACTTTTATGCACAAAATAATGAGAAGAATCAATTGGTGTAAAGAAAACATATAATTGTTTCGAAAAAAAAATGTAATTTGCAAGTAACAATTACATTTTTTCATTCGAAACAATTATGTGTTTTCTTTATAAATTGATTCCAATTGATTCCTCATTATTTTGTACAAAAAAATATTGAGAATAATCGAAAGATAATTGAAAAATTAATATTTTGCGAGATATTTTACGGTTTATGTAAATTTAAGAAAAGATTTCAAGCTTCGGAAAGTACTTAACGATAACTAACTTAATTATAATGTTTTGGAAACCTCTCAAGATAAGCTACAAGAATATGCGAAAGCATATAGGGTGTCCGATTTAAAAAATTGGAGATGATCTTCATGTGATCTTCAGCTGACTCTTCAAGGTCAAACTAATGGCACCATCTTATGTCTCCCTTGAAACCATATAACTTTTGTCTGAAATATTTTTTTCTAAATTGCTTCGTTTTCAAGATATAAATTTGTAACACTTTATGTGGGTTACCCTCTATATATTTATCTAAAATATATCAATGTATATTATCGTTCTCTTCTATAATCTTTGTTTATATGTTATTCGAAATTGGAATGCCACTTATTACTGATTATTATGTACACAGAGATTGACAAAAGATGAAGAGATGAGAGGTAGACAAAGAATGAATGATGGAAGAGTGAGGATGAAGAATGGGGACGTATTAAGAATTTTAAACAACAATGAAAATCTTTCAGGATTGAAAAAAGGAAAATAGGATATAGAAATAAAAGATATTTTGTATGTAAAAGATAGAAAGTTGTCGAAGAAATTAGAAGGCTAATTTATACTAATTATAGTTATAAGATGAAAGGTAAAATAAGATAAAATAAAATATAATAAAATAAGTTAAGTAAAATAAATTAGTGCAAAAGCTCCTCTAAAAAGAAGAAAACTGAAAGAAAGATTTACAGTTTCTGTAATCCCAAGGAAAATTAATAATTTATGTAATTGAAAAGTTGGAATTTGAAAATCTATTGGAATTTCGAAATCAATTTTTCGATTTTTTGAAATGAAATATGAACAGTTCTTGTTAAAAAGAAAGTGTAAAATATTTGCAAATGCAAAAGGATTATCTCACCTGTAAGTGCAATTGTAAAACGTTTGCTATTATACCCATATTCGTTTATAATAGCAATTTCATTTTCATCTTTTAATTCATTATATACATGCAGTAGTTGCTCCAATAGATCCTTCATCTATTGTATTAATAACTTTATATATCGGTTCTTGTACAAAAACAATAACGCCAGAAAACGGCGTAAAAATTTATTCAATACAAATGTTGATCGGAAGAATAAATTATTAACTTATAAAGTTATCAAATGCATAAGTCACCAATTCTGTAAGTTATCAACTTACAGATTTAACAGAAAACATGTTGTATTTTATTACAAAGAGAGCAAAGACAAATACGGAAGCTAGAATTTTGATAATGAAATCCGGAGTACATCTTTGTGAAATAAATATCATGCACTGCAAACAATAAATTTATCTATGAATATACATTAAAAAATTATTTTTCTAAATCTCATACGCGCATATATACATAAACACATAAATGCTGTCACAAATACATGATGTATTTTATATTATAAAAGCTTAAAAAATTGATAACATAATTTGTAATAGTATTCTATTAATAATAAAAATATTTGAGGAAATGAATTTAAACTGTAAGTAAAAAGTTATAATTTATATATAATTATAATATAATTATAAAACATAACAACTTTATCCTAATTTAAATTGTGATGTTGAAATTTCATAAATATGAGAAAAAATATATTGTTTTCCAATAATTCATCACGTGAATATTATTATTATTTGCTCGTTTCTTAATTATCATATTATTATTATTTATTATTAGAATTTACCTGAAATATAAGGTTTGTCGTCAAAATACTAGACAGGAAAATAAATTGAAATCGAGTGAGATTCGATTGTTTTCTAGGCCACAAACCAATAGCGAGCAGAAGAATTTTATTCAGTTTAAAATATTCAGTTTCGAAGTTGATCATTTCTTTGCGTGAACGGAGATGTATATGACTGACAGAGTAACTCAGGAGAATTACATTTATCCCTTCTTTTTCCCTTTAATCGATTAACTATTATTTATTTTTTTTCTCTAGTGTACATTTTAACACAAATTATTTAATTTTGTATACAAAACAACGGCATAGGATACTACCTTGAGGTCAGTATAGTCGCATTTTTTTAACAGTATTTTTCATATAGTCTCTAATTACGCGATCGATAAGGGAGAATATTTGAAGGGTGGAAATTGAGCGAATTATTTTTTCCCATAACAAAAGGGGAAAAAAATTCGTTTAGAGCATTATTTACGCGAAAGTCGCGCATGCGTAATCATCACTATTTTTGTACCAGAATTTCGTACGTTCAGTTTATTGCGCGCATTTGTAACATACGTTTGCTCCTCGAGAGGAACGCACAATTTTGAGCTTTTCGGATCTTCTTATTAAAACTCGTGTTATTTATTAAAACTAATTGATAATAGATCTATACATACGGAATCTTTTAAGCCTAAGATAATAATTTTCACGATTAAGATATTGATAAGATATTGATTCTGAATTAAGATATTCTAGAAACTAAATATATCAATCTCGTAATCATTTGCAATATCATTTTTCAGATATGTTCTTATTTTTTTTAAGCTTTTAATTTTACAATATGTAGTATGTTATTTTACAATATATATATTTTTACAATATATATGTTAATTATTAAAATTTAAAAATTTTTAATATAAAAGTTACATAAAAAATCGATTATAAGATATACTATATATGATAAAATATATATTATAGTGTCCATTTTCTTTATTTAATTAAAAGTAAAATTTTTTATTTATAATTTCAATACTTTGAAATATACATAACTTGCTACAATAATCGAGTATTTGTATACGAGTATTTATATACGAGGGCAACTCAATAAATACGGTAAGACTTATCATAAAAATACATCTGTTAGTAATTCACATAAAATATAAATTTGTGTACGTGTATATGTTCGTGTCAAAGTTCTTTTTAATATATTTTCTTTTGAATTAAAAACTATTTTAATAAGTGTTTGTCTGTACATTTTATTAAAGCCACGATGAAATATTATAAAATATTATATTATATTTATTTTAATGAGAGATATTATAATGGAAGGTAATATAAATACTAATTAAATATCTGTTGTACTTTATTTTAATTGATATACACTTTATATTCAAATCCAATTTGTTTGATATAGCACAATGATATCTGGAATTAAACAATTTCATTGCTTTAATTATTATGTATGAGAAAATCTTTAATTCTAAACTATATATTATAAATCGAAGTTTATATGTTTTTAATATATGATGTATGAGAGCAATATTATTTCTTTATTATTAACAGCATTTTCTCTTATCAATTTTATTTACTTCCAATCAATATAGTTTTGTCATCGTGTAGAATATATGACTGTAAAATAAGATACTGAGGTCTTCACTAGCTAGAATCAAATATACATATAACATTTTTATAACCATTTACTATTTAATGTATTTATCATTTTTATCATATATGTAAACTTTAAATAAATTTTATTATATATTCTTTTTTCGTACCGTAGCAAAACACTCTATAGATGCAATAAATAGTCCACCGACACTCAAAGTAAAGTTTTTCGAGTTTCTTTGTAACAAAAATAATATTATTTTCTGTATATGCAATGGAGCTATATACCATTGAACATTATACCTAGAAAATAAATTACAAATGACAAGGTTCTCGATAAAATCTCTCGAATGCATCGCAAAATGAATTTTTATTAGTAAATTTCAACATTATGCTTCTTGTACAAAGTAGGTAAGTGCATTTCTTACGCAGTAACAAATACGTGATGATTGTGATTAGTTATAAGTTGACCAATATAATTGGCTAAAAACATGTATATAATAGAAATAGTTGCATATAGGAAAGGCAATATAAGTTCTTCTTTAGATGAAGCAATCTGAAAAATTTACAATTAATTTTATTACGTTTTAGGCTAATAACACAGATTAGAAATTGATTTATACAAATAAAAGTTAGAAGATTTTTAAATTTTTAACGTTCTTAACTATACTTATGATTTTGTACTGTACGTTATATATAATTTTGTTAAAAATTTTGTTATATATAAAATTTGAGTAAAAGGCTACAAAAGAGATGCGTTATTGATGTAATAAAGAAAAGTAATAGACTGGAATTGTTAAGTGTCAAAAATAATTGAGGAAAATGAGAACTGTTTTTATCGTGTTTTTTTTTATTTTGTCGATTCTTATCAAAAGGTAATTAAAAATATTGAATTAAATAATGATAAAATAATGATTTAAATATTAAAATAATAATAAAATCACATAATAAAATAAAACAGCCGTATTTTGTACATTTTATGTGCTCGTCGTTTATCGAGCTCGTTCGAATAATACATTTAACAATAAAATAAAAAACTTACCCAAAACAAATTAAGGCTCACCGAGATTACTCCAAATGCTATTAAACAGCACATCATTTTTTCACAACTATATTGCAAGCGTTTCGATAATCTTCCAAATGAAAATTTAATATAATATGCCTATATGAAACACACACGTGTATTATCAAATTTATACAAACTTCATAGCTTGTCGATGAATATCCACAGCACAAATTAAACCCCTAAATATTAAAATCTGTTTTTTAAGGTTAATATTTTGTAGCATTGTGATGCTCATTGCACGTTCGATACGATAACTATAAATAATATTTCTGTTGTAATACTGTTATACTAAAGCACTTATAAAACTGAACATCATTTTTGGTTAAATTTAAATTGCTTTATTTGAAAATAATAAATTATTCAAATCTTTATTGTAATTTTTGCATTTATACCAATACCTGGCAATTTTAAACATTCCACAAACATGTTGAAGATATGTAAACAATATTGTTCCTATCGCTAATGCAGCAGTTCCTCCGATGCAAACTGTTACAATGATGTGCAGTAGTATCAAATAAAAATATTTTTCTTGATCGATCAAATACTCTGTCCTGATAAGCAAGTGATGTGCTCTTGATGTGTTTGACGATAAAATAATGTTCAAAATATCTGACCAAAATGACGCAACGATAAAAGCCATTATGCCAATAGCAGCAAATACTAAGAAAGTGTTAAATATAGAATTGTTATTTAAATTTATGCCATATAAATTTTCTAAATTAATTTATGCATTATCTTATCATTTAGATGCATATGTATATATTCGAGAAAAAAATCCATATATAATTGAATATAAATACATATACAGGATGGCCCACGTAAAGTGTTACAAATTTATATCTCGGAAACGAAACAATTTAGAGAAAAATGTTTCAGACAAAAGTTGTATGGTTTCAAGGGCGACGTAAGATGCCATTAATTTGTCTTTGAAGAGTCATCTGAAGATCACGTGAATATGACTTCCAACTTTTTAAATGGGACTCTCTATATACTTTTACATATTCTTATAGCTCATCTCAAGAGCTTTCCGAAACACTATAATTAAGTTAGTTTTCGTTAAGTATTTTCGAGTTATGAGACTTAAAATTATTTCTTAATTTTACATAAACCGTAATTTGCAATTAACAATTACAGTTTTTTGTTCAAAACAATTATGTGTTTTCTTTACACCAATTAATTCCTCTCATTATTTTGTACATAAAAGTATTGAGGTAAAGTAATCGAAAAATAGATATTTTACAAGATATTTTACAGTTTATGTAAAATTAAGAAACGATTTCAAGCCTCATAACTCAGAAAGTACTTAATGATAACTAACTTAATTATAGTATTTTAAAAAGCTCTCGAGATAAGTTACAAGAATATGCAGAAGCATATAGGGTGTCCCATTTAAAAAGTTGGAAGTGATATTCACGTGATCTTCAGATGACTCTTCAAGGACAAACTAATGGCATCATCTTACGTCTTCCTTGAAACCATACAACTTTTGTCTGAAACATTTTTCTCTAAATTGCTTCGTTTCCGAGATATAAATTTGTAACATTTTATGTGCGCCACCCTGTATATAATTACCTAAAATATGTCCATGTATATTATCATTTTCTTATGTAATCTTTGTTTATATGTTATTCGAAATTTGAATGCTACTTATTATTGATTATTATATACATAGAGATTGATAAAAGATGGAGAGGTGAGTGCGGTAGACAAAGAATAAATGATGGAAAAAGGAAGAGTGAGGATAAAGAATGGAGATGTATTTAGAATTTTAAACAACAATGAAAATTTTTTAGGGATGAAAAGAGAAAAATAGGATATAGAAATGAAACATATTTTGTATATAAAAGATAGAAAGTTGCATACGCGAAGAAATTAGAAAGTTAATTTATTGTAATAATAATTAGAAGATAAAATAAAATATAATAAAATAAGTTAAGTAAAATAAATTAGTGTAAAAGCGCACATAAAAAAAAGAAAACTGAAAGGAAGATTTACAGTGTCTGTAATCCTAAGGAAAATTAATAATTCATGTAGTTAAAAAGTTGGAATTTGGAAATCTATTGGAATTTCGAAGTCAATTTTCCGATTTATTATAGCATATAGCGATAAAAGCTAACAAATTATTGCAGCAAACTATAGTGATCACTGGCGATTTTTTTAGATAACACCAAGCTTTGAATGTACGATATCTACTTGGCTGTACATATAAATTGGTGTTTAAAAAATTATTTTCATCGCCGTTGCTTAGAAATAATAATGTTTGAAAAGCTTCAACAATTTAATAGCATATGCTGTGAAATTTAAGCTGCAGCTTTCGCTACACTACTATAAACTATAGACTTAGAAAAAAATCCTTGTAAAGAAAAATATTTAAATAATGTAAAATATATGAAGCAACATTTTTAAAAAAATTAAAAGTAAATTGCCTTTTCTAAGTGGTAAATTATTCATATATCAGATCTTACATTTATCATATACGATCACGATGCCAATGAATATCGTTAGAAAAAGATGCCTCATTATATCTGCGCGCGCGGGCAAATACACATTCGTCCGATTTTATTTAATATTTCAATTAACTTAACAATATGAAATATTTTATGCAAATTGTTGCATGTAATATCGTATATTTGTAAAATTTATAAGTATATAATATTTATAAATATTTTCACAATATATTTTTATTATATATATAAAGAGACATAGCTAATGAGAGCAATAATAGAATAATAACTGTGTTTAAATATGTACTCAATAAAAACAGATTTATGCTTTAAAATTGTTGCTTGTGCAAGACAATAGAGCAGTAAAAATGCAACATATTTTTTGCTTCAATAAATACAATTAAACATAATATAAAGCTTTCATATGCTCTTTCTAAAATAGATGTATGTCTTTTTATTCTAGATAATATTGTCGATAACATAACTATAAGTGTTGGTAATATACCGACGCTTTTAGTTATGGTCCAATGAAGGCGTTTTCCCATCACAGTTCAGCTGCGACTCCGACATCCTCTTAACAGTTCTTATTAAAAATAAAGTCTAAAATATTTGCAAATACAAAAGTATTATCTTACCTGTAAGTACAATTGTAAAACGTTTGCCATTATATCCATATTCATTTATAATAGCAATTTCATTTTCATCTTTTAATTCATTATATATATGCAGTAGTTGCTCCAATAGATCCTTCATCTATTGTTTTAATAACTTTATATATCGATTCATGTACAAAAACAATAATGCCAGAAAACGGCGTAAAAATTTATTCAATAAAAATGTTGATCGGAAGAATAAATTATTAACTTATAAAGTTAGCAAATGCATAAGCCACCAATTCTGTAAGTTATCAACTTACAGATTTAACAGAGAACATGTTGTATTTTATTACAAAGAGAGCAAAGACAAATACGGAAGCTAGAATTTTGATAATGAAATCCGGAGTACATCTTTGTGAAATAAATATCATACACTGCAAACAATAAATTTATCTATGAGTATACATTAAAAAATTATTTTTCTAAATCTCATACGCGTATATATACATAAACACAAATGTTGTCACAAATACATGATGTATTTTATATTATAAAAGCTTAAAAAACTAATAACATGATTTGTAATAGTATTCTATTAATAATAAAAATATTTGAGGAAATGAATTTAAAATAAGTAAAAAGTTATAATTTATATATAATTATAATATAATTATAAAACATAACAACTTTATCCTAATTTAAATTGTGATGTTGAAATTTCATAAATATGAGAAAAAATATTGCTTTCCAATAATTTATCATGTGATAATATTATTATTATTTATTAGAATTTACCTGAAATATAAGGTTTGTCGTCAAAATACTAGACAGGAAAATAAATTGAAGTCGAGTAAGATTCGATTGTTTTCTAGGCCACAAACCAATAGCGAGCAAAAGAATTTTATTCAGTTTAAAATATTCAGTCTCGAAGTTGATCATTTCTTTGCGAGAACGGAGATGTATATGACTGACAAAGTAACTCAGGAGAATTACGTTTATCCCTATTTTTTCCCTTTAATCGATTAACTATTATTTATTTTTTTTTCTCTAGTGTAAATTTTAACACAAATTACTTAATTTCGTATAATACAAAACAACGGCATAAGGTACTACCTTGAGGTCAGTCGCATTTTCTTAACAGTATTTTTATATAGTTTCTAATTACGCGATCGATAAGGGAGGATATTTGAAGGGTGGAAATTGAGCGAATGACTTTTTCCCATAACAAAGGGGGAAAAAATATTCGTGGAGGAGATTATTTACGCGAAAGTCGCGCATGCGTAATCACCATTATTTTTTGTACCAGAAAATTATATGTTCAGTTTATTGCGCGCATTTGTAACATACGTTTGCTCCTCGAGAGGAACGCACAACTTTGAGGTTTTTAACAAAGTCAAGCTTGCTATAACTCTTATTATTTTAAAAACAAATTTGTTAGATCTGCATACGGCATTTTTAAATCTTGCATTAGATATTAATATAATAAAGATTTTGATATTCTAGAAGTTAAATATGTCACTTCTCTCTTATGAAATTGATAGCAATATCATTTTTTACTCTCAGATTTTCAGATTTTTGTATTATTGCTTTTATTCTATACTTTCGATTCTTACAACATCTTATATTAATAATTAAAATTAAGAAAAACTGAAAATGTGAATTATACATATAAGAGATTTAGAGATATGTATTTTATAAAGCTCTTATTATTATTTCTTTATTTTTTAATTGATAAAATTTTTTATTTATAAATTCAATATATCGAAGTGTGCATATAATTTAATCTACAATAATCGAGTATTTGTAACATACAAAAACAATTTATATAAAAGAAATATGGTAACAAAATCTGTCATGAGACTTGTACATTTGTCAATAATTCTCATAAAATATAAATTTAATGTGCATATATATATATGTCAAAAATTTCTTTCATAAATTTTATTTTTAATGAAAAATTATTTTAATAAATGTTTGTCTGTACATTTAATAATTATTAAAATGATAAGCTATCCTAAAATATTATATATTTTAGTAATATCATGTAAAATTGAACATAATATAGAATAATTAAATATTTACAATATTTTATTTACTTGACATGCATGTTAATCTCAATGGATTTTATATATATATGTGTTCGAAGTATCGTCTTATGAGGCGATTCCCGTGGCGACATCCGAAGGACTTGGAACAAAAGACCTTACGCATACCCCTTCGCACACATGTCTTTTCGTTACACATGTCCCTTTGGTCACACATGTTTCTCTACCACTTTAGTCTTGTCTTGTACCGTGGACACGCTCACATCGTGCCGTTTACTAATAAAGCAATGATTACGGAATCTCGGCATATTTAATCTCATTCCACTCCCTGTATATTGTCCCTGCATCGCGGCCTCATCTTCATATTAACAGGTTATGGGCCCAGGCTTTATCGCAATCAAGGGACAAATTAATTAACAGGCAGTAGACGCCAGACAAAGAGGAAACATGGCGTCATCGTCCGCAAGGATCGAGTTGCTTAACAAAGAAAATTTCGACACGTGGAAAATCCAAATGGAGGCGCTTCTCATCAAAAACGATGCGTGGAATTATGTGAACGGAAATACAGTCAAACCGGAACTTATCGCCGGGAGCCAGGAGTCTGCTATAGAAGTGAGAAAATGGGAAACGGCAGATCAGAAGGCCAAGTCCGACATAATTCTTTCAATAAGCCCGACTGAATTAAAACAGGTGAAAGGCTGCGGTACATCGAGAGAAGTGTGGAATAAGCTTTCGTCAATTTATCAATCCAAAGGTCCTGCCAGAAAAGCCACACTGTTAAAGCAGTTAACGGTACAGCGAATGGGAGACGACGAAGACGTTCGCGAATATTTGTGCAAGTTTTTCGATACAGTGGACAAGCTCAGTGACATGGAAGTGAATATCAATCCCGATTTGTTAACAATGATGTTATTGTATAGTCTTCCACAGAATTTCGAAAACTTTAGATGTGCTATCGAATCGCGCGACGAATTGCCGGAAACGCTTCGCATCAAGATCATAGAAGAACACGACGCCAGGAAGAACGACGCACGTGCTTCGTCCCAGGGCGCCATGATCGCCAGACGCTTCGATAAAAATAGGAGTATGAAAAGCAAAAAGGAAAATACATCGCAGAAGAAACCTTTCAAATTTAAATGTCATCGATGTGGAAAAATCGGACACAAGGCATCCGATTGTTATTCGAAAATAGAGACAGATAAAGCGTCTAAAGGGAGCTCCGAAAAAGGAAAGATGGCTGACGACGTGTGTGTCTTCGCATGTGCACCAATGAAGATCCTGGATGAAGCGGAAGTGTTCCAGGCGAAGGAAGCTACCCAAGACAAACCATGGTGTTTAGATAGCGGATGTACCTCTCATTTATGTAGCGATTCGGATATGTTTACGCATCTTGCAAAGATCAAGGATAACAAGTTAAATCTTGCAAATAATTCGTCAACGATGATAACCGGAAAAGGAACTGTACGTCTCGAAGCGGAAGTCGATGGTAATTCTAAACATGTTAATTTGAGAAATACCCTACACGTGCCCGATCTGCGCACAAATCTATTGTCGGTAAGCAAGATTACCGACGGAGGATTCAAAGTTATCTTTGAAAAGAAATCGGCAAAGATTATCGACCGTGACGGAGTCACAAGACTCGCGGCTAATCGTATCGACGGACTGTATTATCTACAGGAAGGTAGACATGATTGCCGGGCTGCGGGTGTAAATAAATTCGATCGAACCTTCACTGAATCGTCGACGGAAATATGGCACCGCAAGATGGGTCATCTTAATATAGGAGACCTTTTAACGTGCAACCACGAAGGAATTGTACGCGGTATGAAAATCGTAGACGCCGAACGCGATTTCAAGTGTGAAATATGTATTCGCGGTAAGATGACGAAGACTACATTCCCAAGGAAATCAAACAGAAAGACTGAACTCTTGGAATTAATACATTCAGATGTATGCGGCCCCATGAAGGCTGAATCGATCGGAAAGTCAAGATATTTTGTGACTTTTATTGATGATCATTCGCGATGGTGTGTGGTTCGAATGCTCAAAAGCAAAAGCGAAGTATTTAACGCCTTCAAGGAATTCAAGGCATTAGTCGAAAATCAGACCGGACGCAAGATCAAGTGCTTGCAATCGGACAATGGCAAGGAATACGTCAATCAGGAGTTCGACGATTTTCTAAAGAGAGAAGGAATCAGACGCAGACTGACGGTGACATACACTCCGGAACAGAATGGAGTTGCAGAGAGGAAGAATAGGACCCTCGTTGAAATGGCCCGATGTCTGCTGATTCAATCGAATCTCTCACCATCATTCTGGGGAGAGGCCATTAATAAATTACATACGCAACAGATGCCCGACTAGTAGTCTCGGCGGAAAAACCCCGCACGAAAAATGGACAGGCGACACGCCGAGCGTCGGATACTTTCAAGATTTTGGCTGCTCAGTGTATTTCCTGGATAGAAATCCGAACAAGGAAAAATTCCAGTCACGATCCAAAAAGGGGATCTTCGTCGGATACGCTGAGAACTCTAAGGCATATAGGATATGGATTCCGGACGAACACCGAATAGACATTACGAGAGACGTAGAATTCATGGAAGTGCCGGAATCATCGAGCCAAAAAGGCAACGAACGCTATCTTGACAAAGAACTCACCAACGATCGAACAGAAGTCGAGTTTCCAATAGTAAGTGAAAGAAATGAAGACCGGGAAGACGACGTTGATGACACGATCGAGGGCGACCATTCGGTTGAAGACCGGGAGGTTCAAGCTCCCGACTTACGGATTGAAGCAAGAAGAGGACGTGGAAGACCTCGAAGAGTGATGATCGGATTCAGGGGAAGACCCAAGAAACAGTATCAAGTTACAGGCAACTACGCTGAAGAAACAGAACTCACTATGACCGATGAAGCAGACGATGCTGACGAGACAGAATTCGCAGCGACCAACGAAACAGAGGATTTCGAGTTCTCGTATCTCGCTGAAGTATCAATCAGCGAATGCTTGAAAGGGCCTGAAGCGGCTGAGTGGATCGACGCGATGGCTGTAGAAATGAAAGCTATCATCAGAAATGATACCTGGACGCTAGTGGATCGCCCCAAAGAGCGCGAGGTTATCGGCAGCCACATCGTATTGCGTAATAAGATGAATCAAGACGGATCTCTAGAACGAAGAAAGGCTCGTATAGTTGCTCGTGGTTTTTCACAACGCCCCGGCATAGACTTCAATGAGACTTTTGCACCGGTCGCACGTATCAGTTCAATTTGCATCATATCTGCTCTGGCGGTTCAACACAACTTGAAGATACACCAGCTGGATATCACGACGGCATATCTATATGGGGAACTTGAAGAAAAGGTTTACATGGAAGTTCCAAAATTTTCTGTTCAGATTCTAGAGAGAATAATTGCCTCCGAGAAAGACAAAAGAATCGTCGAAAAGGCTGAAAACATGCTATGCAAGTTAAAGAATGGAGATAAGGTTTGCTTATTAAGAAAGGCTCTCTATGGACTCCGACAAGCCGGTCGTCGCTGGCATGTAAAATTGTCTCAGGAGATTAAAAATTTTGGATTAAAGCAATCTTCAGCCGACCCCTGCGTATTTTTCGCTGGAAAGGGCGAAGACATAATTATCGTCGCCGCGTATGTCGACGACATCCTGGTGGCTTCTCGAGATCCATCCAAAGTTGCCAAATTTACTAAATATCTTTCTAGCAAATTTCAGGTCAAGGATCTAGGAGAATTAAAATACTGTCTAGGCATCGAGTTTTCTCGAAGCAAAGACAACGTTACGATGATCCAGAGAGGATACATTAAAGATATTCTAAATCGATTCGGAATGGAGGATTCCAAGCCCGTAGCTACCCCGCTAGACAACAGTATCAAACTGAAGAAAAGCGAGAACTGCCCTGCGACACACCTACCATTTCGAGAACTAATTGGTATGTTAACGTACTTAGCTACCTGTACTAGACCCGATATCGCTTTTGCAGTGAGTCATCTCAGCCAGTTCAACAACTGTTTCGACGAAACGCATTGGAAAGCAGCGAAACGCGTATTGCGTTATTTGAGAGGAACTTCGAATGTTGGTCTATCCTTCAGAAGAACCAAGGAGCATCTCTCAGGTTACACGGACGCTGATTGGGCCAACAATTTAGACGATCGACGTTCCTACACAGGTTACGCGTTCTTATTGAACGGATGTCCCGTATCTTGGGAATCCAGGAAGCAGAGGACCACAGCTCTTTCGTCGACTGAGGCCGAGTACATGGCCATTTCAGACACCGTGAAGGAAGCAGTATATCTTCGAAGGTTCATTGACGATCTTGGTTTCGAACTGCCGACAAAGTTAAAGATCTTCAATGACAATAATGGAGCTCGGAAATTGGCCGAAAATCCGGTATTTCATGCCAGAACAAAACATACCGATGTTCGTCATCACTATGTACGTGAAGTATTGCAAAGTGGAGCTCTGGAAATAGATTACACCCCTATGGAATTAAGGGCGGCTGATGTTCTCACCAAGGGTCTCGCTAGACTGAAGCACGAGAAGTGTCTCGATCTTTTAGGTCTTAAACGCATTTGATTATGTTTTTTTTTCTTTGGTAGGATATCGCACGCTCATCGAGGGGAAGTGTTCGAAGTATCGTCTTATGAGGCGATTCCCATGGCGACATCCGAAGGACTTGGAACAAAAGACCTTACGCATAAACCTTCGCACACATGTCTTTTCGTTACACATGTCCCTTTGGTCACACATGTTTCTCTATCACTTTAGTCTTGTCTTGTACCGTGGACACGCTCACATCGTGCCGTTTACTAATAAAGCAACGATTACGGAATCTCGGCATATTTAATCTCATTCCACTCCCTGTATATTGTCCCTGCATCGCGGCCTCATCTTTATATTAACAATATGTGTAACAATATACATTCAATTAAATAATCTTTGCAGCTTTTACTTTTCTATATAGAAAAATTTCTTATTCTAAATTATATTCTAACCTGTATGTTAAAAATAGAGGTTTCATTTTTCTGATATATAAAAAATATATTAATAAAATATAGTTTTTTTATTATAACTTATTATAACTTTATTATAACTTTATTATAACTTATATTCTCTCTTATAAGTAAACTCAAATACTTATACATATATTATATTTATTTAAAAATGTAACATTTGTGTGTGTATGTGTGTGTGTGTGTGTGTGTGTGTGTGAGAGAGAGAGAGAGAGAAATATTATGTACTGTCTGATGATATCGAAATTCGAGACAATTAAAATAATTAAATATTTATTATTTATTAATTTATACTTTTCTATTTATTTTATACATTCTTTATTGTACTTGATATAATCATTGTATTCAGTTTAATTAGATTGCATTTAACGTTGATATTTTGAATTATATTTTGAATTATATTAAAAATAATTTTTACTACTTTTTACGTTTTTTAGTTTTCTAGGAAAAATCTTCAGCTCTAAACTGTACGTTAAAAATAGAAGTTTATATTTTTCTAATATATGAACAATATATGAGACTAATTACATGAAAAATATATAAATTGTTTCTCTATTATAACTCTCCATGCTCTCTCTTGGATTGGATTTATTTAATTTAAATTATTATGGTCTCATCATCGTGTAGAATATATAACTGTAAAATAAGATACTGAAGTCTTCACTAGCTGGAACGGAAGATATCTCATTATTATATATTATTTATTATTATTATACAGGGTGTGTAAAAACATTTCGCAGTCCCGAAATGTGAGGGTAGATTGGCTCAATTTAAGAAAGAAATTTGCGATATTTAACGAAAAATTAATTAAAGAAGATTGGCCAAAGCGCGTGGCTAGAAGTGCGCAAAATAGTATAGGACCTTCTTAATTTGAGCCAATCTACCTTCACACTTCAAGACTGCAAAAAATTTATGGACACCCTGTATATATTATTGTTTTTCCTCTTATACCGTAGCAAAACATTCTATAGACGCAACAAAGAATCCACCGACGTTTAAAGTGAAGTTTCTCGTATTTCTTTGTAACAGGAACAATATTGTTCTTTGTATGTACAATGGTGCTATATACCATCGAACGTTATACCTAGAAAAAAAATATAAGTGATGAATGTTTATATAAAATCTTTGCGAAATCTTTGTGAAATTCATCGCGAAATGTCCTTGTTAGAATGAACTTCAACATCTAGTTTGCTGAACAGAGAGTTGTGTGTGTGTGATCTCTACATTTAATATAATATTCTAAATCTTCATGCATGCTATTTTGCAATGACGTTTCTTACGCGGTAACAAATACGTGATGATTGTGATTTGTTACAGACTGACCGATATAGTTGGCTAGGAACATATATAAAACAGCGACAGTTACATAAAGAAGGGGCATTACTAATTCTTTTATATTCTCTTTAGATGATGAAACCTGAAAAATCTAAAACAAATAACAAAACTAAGATATAATCTAAGATATTTCACGGTGATTATACAATTCGATCAAAACAATTCCTTTTCTCAAAAGAAAGAGATGATCAATGCCTGTATTTTGAATGCCAAACATGATTCTTATATTGCTATATCGCTTCATGATTTTGAGAAATTTGCGATTAAAGTTGAAAATAATATTTTATTTATATTTATTTTCAGTTATTTATTTTTATTTGTATGTATTTTATTATGTTATAGCTGTTTTATGTGACATATTGGAGAAATTTTGTTGCAAATAAAATTGCAAATAAAATATGTTGTTAAGAAAATTGAAACCATATTTAGTGTAAAAAAAAAGTTTTAAAAATTAATATTCTTTTTCTTAAATTTTTTTAATGAAAATTATAGAAGGTTACTTAAAGCATATATTTGAGATAAAAAGCGGAAAACTTACTCGAAACAAATTAAGGCTCACCGAGGCTACTCCAAGTGCTATTAAACAGAACATCATCATCTCAAAACTGGATAGCAAATGTTTGGATAATCTTTAAAAGTAATAATTTGTTATTATGTGTACATAAGTACATATGTATATTATCGAGTATACATCAACCTCATAGCTTGTCGGTGAATATCCACAGCGCAAATTAAACCCTTAAGTATCAAAATATCTTTTTGATCAATATTTTGTAACGTATTGATGTTTATTGAACGTTCGATGCGGTAGCTATAATGTTTGCATTGTAATTATAAACAGGAATTTAACAAATGAAACATTTTTGATGTCAAGTCTAAATTATTTTGTTCAAATAGTCATGTGAAAATGATGAATTACATGAATCTGTATTTTCGTGTCCACACCTGGCAATTTTAAACATTCCGCTAGTATGTTGAAAATACGTAATGAGCATTGTTCCTACCGCTAATGTTACAATCGTTCCGATACAACACGATGCAATGAAGTGAAATTGTATCAAGTAAAAGTATTTCTCTTGATCGATAAAATATTCCGTTACGATTAGCAAATGATGGGATCTTGATGCGTTTGTCGGTAAAATCATATTGAAAATATCCGACCAAAACGACGCAATAATAACAGTAAATATACTGCAAACAGCAAGAACTAAAAAATTTTTTTAAATATAATTGGTATTTAAATTTCTGTCATGTGAGTTTCTCAAGTTAATTTATACGCTGTCATTCTCATCTATATATATTATAATTGAAACTTTATAATATTCTTTCGTTAAATTATTTATTAATTTTTATCTTACAATTATTATAATTGTAAACTTTTTTTTATTTTTGAGATTTAAAAATATTTGTTATTAATTATTACATATATAGAAAAATTATGATAATTTGTCGAATATAATTTTTTAATTTTTCAAAAGTGAAATCTTGTACATTTCTTACATATTAGAAAAATATATGTATATAACCGTGCTTACTAAAAAGATCTTCTTACCTGTAAGTGCAACGGTATAATGTTTGCCATTACATCCATATTCGTTTATAATAGCAATTTCATTTTCGTCACTTAATTCATTGCATGTATGCAACAGTTGCTCCAATAAATTCTTCATCTATTTTATCAATTTTAAATAATTTTTTATACATAATACATATTGTAATGTCAGAAAAAATTGCATAAAAAATTCGCCAACTTTGTTCTGTCTGATAAGTAAAGCTATTAATTGATGAAGCTATCAACTGTTTAAGTAATCAATTGTCTATGAGATTGCTTTCATGGTAACAACAGTTACATTATTGTTGGAAACACACATGATAGCAATTTATAATTTTTATAATTATATTACTCAACATTAATATCATTAACTATTATGATATGATTTATTATATTTAGTTATCTGGATGTATAAGTCTTATTTAATTCTGTAAAATATTAACTTACAATTTTGATATTAACGTAGAACATGTCGTACTTTATCACAAAGAGAGTAAAGAAAAATACAGAAGGTAAGACTTTGATGATGAGAGTCAGGGTACATCTGTGTGAGATAAATATTGTATACTGCAAATAGTAATTTTACGTACAAACTTGCATTAAAAAATTATCATTTTAATGTACATCTACTTATGCATACGCATATGAACATATAAATTATGTAATTTATATTATTTAAGAAAAATGATAATATTTTTTTTTGATAATATTTTGACAGAATTCTATTTCTAATCTCAAATAAAACTATTCATTCTGTATGTGTGTGCATAGTTAACAATTCCACACTAAATATAAATTGCAATATTTAAATTTTATGGGAAAATATATTACTTTGCAATATAATTAATTAAATATCATAATATTATTATAATTTATTACTAGAATTTACCTGAAATATAACGTATGTCGTCAAAATACTAGACAATAAAATAAATTGAAATCGAGTAAAATTCGATTGTTTATAAGGCCATAGGCCAAGAATAAGTAGAAGAATTCTGTTCAGACTAAAGTACTCAATTTCGATGTTGATCATTTCTTTGTAAGGTCTAGAATGTGACTGGTGAAAAGAATCAACAAGAGTTATGTTTATCCCCTCCTTTCTCCATTGATTGATCAATTATTATTTACTTCTCTTCTTTAGTGTAAATTTTAGCACAAATTACTTAATTTCGTATAATATAAGGACATAAGATAAAACCCTTAGATTAGAATATTTGCATTTTCTCAATAATGTTTCTCGGAATAAAGACTCGAATTATGCGATCAATTTGATAAAAGAGGCAATTGAGCAAATGTCTCTTTCTCATAAGAAAAGAAGAAAAAAATATTCGTTGAGAAAATTATTTATCCCAAAGTTGCGCAAGCGTATTCGCACTATTTTTGTACCACATTTTCATCATGTTTCATTCTATTGTGCGCATTCATAATATACGTTTGCTTCTCGAGAAGAGTATACAACTTTGAGCTTTTCAATATCGAGTCTATCTATAGTAGAACTTGTAATATTTTTGTAGAAAAGTTGATTATAGATTTGTATATGATGTTTTTCTGTTAGATTAGGTCATAATTTGATTTTGTTGTAAACTTTAAAAATTATTTATTTTGTGATATTATTGTATTTCAAATTAATAATACTTTAGTCATTTTTTAATAATTTTTAAATGAAAATTTAATAGAATTATAATAATATTATTAAATTTTCAGCATTAATGCGTCATTGTCATTGATCAGCATCATCGAAGAAACTGCTGAAGATCAACAACGTCACCAAAGAGGTTTAATTATTTTCTCGATGTCATTCTTGTTTTATTATTACATCATCTAAAAGATTATTTGTTTCGTAGAATATGGTCAAATGTTGAATAAATCAAGAGATTAATTGTTTGACCTATTATAAATAATATCTATTCCACATAAAAATTATGAGCAATATGAGAGAGTCTGATTTGTTCTAAACCATTAAAAAATTTCGAAGAATGAATTTAATGAGTGATGGTTTTTTTGACCATATTAAATAATAGTAATATATATACAAATACATATATAAATTATAGAATTTCAATTTTATGCAATATAAATTTAAAAATAAAATATATTATTTATAAATTTAAATATATTAATATATTATTATTATATATTTAAATATATTAGTATAATTATAAAGATGATATAATTTACTTTTTCGATAATTGTCCAAATAATAATTTATTCTCACTTTCAGATGTATTAATAGATGTGCCTAGCAAACTGTCGATTAGAGACTGGAATAAGGATCAAGATTTGCAATATATAAATAAAGAGTGAATTGTCATCACATATTATCTAGAAAAAGAAGAAAAATAGCCTTTACTGCAGTTTTTCAAAATTACTTTTTTACATACTTCAATTATTAGCAATTATATATTTCAATTATTGACAACAGCAACTTCATAAACAGGTGACTACTGAGTGTAAATATTATATATGTGTATGTGTGTGCGTTTATGCATGCATGCATGTGTACATGTATCAGTATAATGCGGGTGATCTGACTCGTACTGTAACGTTTCAACCGAAAGGAATATTTTTGTACCAGCAAAAAATTTAATTTTTTAATTTTTATTTTTATGACACCTTATAACATATGTATTTGCAGAAGGACGATATCGATAAATAAGTACCTCAAATCCTTTATTTGCCGAGAACAGTACCAATGTTGGCTTGATAAAAGGTTACATTTTTTAAAGTTTCATAATATAACAGTATTTTTAGCATTTTTAATTGCATTTTTATATATTAACTTATATTTATATTTTTTAAATTATTTTTTTATAATAACTTTTAATATTAATATTAACAATATATCATTAAGATCATCAAGTAATAACGAGATTAAAAGAATGGAATACTGATACGTGACAGAAAGAGTTAAAATAATTTACATAATTATGATATAAAATAATTTTATTACGTTTATCACTATTCCTCATGCTTCCGCTAACAAGTTATATCTATTTGAAAAACATATACTTATAATACTTGAAATATTAGTCCGGATAAAGAAAAAAACATATAGTTTCCTGGCACGGATTTTTAACGATTAGTAGAAAAAGCTCGTCCATCTTCTTATTTTCGCTCTGAATCGAATTGTTCGAGTAACTATATATGTTTGGGAAAATATATTCATTTTCACTAGTAATGCAATTTTCGTCAACCAAGCGATCACCGAGCGGACAACGGAGCTGAATACAAGTAATAGTCATACATCTCATGTGGAACGATATAATTTTTATTATCACTTCCTTTATTGGAATTATTCTTGTTGCTATTTATATAATTTTCATACGAGTTATACCGCATTAATTCTGCTTTTTTGCCACAGTTTTTCTTGATATCTTCCTCAAATTTGTATCGCTCTGTCGAATTATTGTCTCCGTTATCATCACTCACAGAACTTGATTGAAATATTAAAAACGAAAGGATAAGTAGAAGTGTATAATTAGAAAACGTTAAATTTTCCCCACACATCGTTGATTTTTTAACGAGTCAAATTTATTGGGAAAAGTTAACTTATTATACAGCAGTCACTGTGATATGTGAAGTACGAAAGTTCAAACACGAATCTCATCAGACTGTGACGTTTCGGCCGATAGAAATACTCTTGCCCCAGTAAAGAAGTTAATATTGTAAAACTTAGGAAGAAGTTAATATTATAAAACTTACTATAAAACTACGAAAAATATATATTTGCAGAGATCAAAAAAATATTAATAAATAAGCAACTCAGTAGATTAATAGATAAGGCAATATTCCTTGATTTGTCAAAAAAAATATCATTAACTTGATAAGCTTATTTTTTTTAAATTCCATTTTTTAATTTAATTTTTAAAGTTTACGGCTTAAATAATATGAGACATAATAAAACTGTTCGTTTATTTAATTTTATCAAGTTTATAAATTTTTTTAATTATTAATATATACAAAGTGTTGCTAAAATATTATATTTTTTAGTAATATCGTGTAAAATTTAACATAATATAGAATAATTAAATTTTTAGTATATTTTATTTACTTGACATGCATGTCAATCTCAATGGATTTTATATATATATGTGTAACAATATACATTCAATTAAATAATCTTTGCAGCTTTTACTTTTCTATATAGAAACATTTCTTATTCTAAATTATATTCTAACCTGTATGTTAAAAATAGAGGTTTCATTTTTCTGATATATAAAAAATATATTAATAAAATATAGTTTCTTTATTATAACTTATTATAACTTTATTATAACTTTATTATAACTTATATTCTCTCTTATAAGTAAACTCAAATACTTATTCATATATTATATTTATTTAAAAATGTAACATTTGTGTGTGTGTGCGTGTGCGTGTGCGTGTGCGTGTGCGTGTGCGTGTGCGTGTGCGTGTGCGTGTGCGTGTGCGTGTGCGTGTGCGTGTGCGTGTGCGTGTGCGTGTGCGTGTGCGTGTGCGTGTGCGTGTGCGTGTGCGTGCGTGCGTGCGTGCGTGCGTGCGTGCGTGCGTGCGTGCGTGCGTGCGTGCGTGCGTGCGTGCGTGCGTGCGTGCGTGTGTGTGTGTGTGTGTGTGTGTGTGTGTGTGTGTGTGTGTGTGTGAGAAAGAGAGAGAGAGAAATATTATGTACTGTCTGATGATATCGAAATTCCAGACAATTAAAATAATTAAATATTTATTACTTATTAATTTATACTTTTATATTTATTTTATATATTCTTTATTGTACTTGATATAATCATTGTATTCAGTTTTATTATATTGCATTTAACGTTGATATTTTGAATTATATTTTGAATTATATTAAAAATAATTTTTACTACTGTTTACGTTTTTTAGTTTTCTAGGAAAAATCTTCAGCTCTAAACTGTACGTTAAAAATAGAAGTTTATATTTTTCTAATATATGAACAATATATGACACTAATTACATGAAAAATATATAAATTGTTTCTCTATTACAACTCTCCATGCTCTCTCTTGGATTGGATTTATTTAATTTAAATTATTATGATCTCATCGTGTAGAATATATAACTGTAAAATAAGATACTGAAGTCTTCACTAACTGGAACGAAAGATATCTCATTATGATATATTATTTATTATTATTATACAGGGTGTGTAAAAACATTTCGCAGTCCCGAAATGTGAGGGTAGATTGGCTCAATTTAAGAAAGAAATTTGCGATATTTAACGAAAAATTAATTAAAGAAGATTGGCCAAAGCGCGTGGCTAGAAGTGCGCAAAATAGTATAGGACCTTCTTAATTTGAGCCAATCTACCTTCACACTTCAAGACTGCAAAAAATTTATGGACACCCTGTATATATTATTGTTTTTCCTCTTATACCGTAGCAAAACCTTCTATAGACGCAACAAACAGTCCACCGATGTTTAAAGTAAAGTTTCTCGTATTTCTTTGTAACAGGAACAATATTGTTCTTTGTATGTACAATGGTGCTATATACCATCGAACGTTATACCTAGAAAAAAAATATAAGTGATGAATGTTTATATAAAATCTTTGAAATGCATCGCGAAATGTCCTTATTAGAATGAACTTCAACATATTGTTGTTGTTTGCAGTACAGAGAATTGTGTGTGTGTGATCTCGACATTTAATATAATATTCTAAATCTTCATGCATGCTATTTTGCAACGACGTTTCTTACGCGGTAACAAATACGTGATGATTGTGATTTATAATAGTTTGACCGATATAGTTGGCTAGGAACATATATAAAACAGCGGCAGTTACATAAAGAAGAGGCATTACTAATTCTTTTATATTCTCTTTAGATGATAAAACCTGAAAAATCTAAAACAAATAACAAAACTAAGATATAATCTAAGATATTTTACGGTGATTATACAATTCGACAAAACAATTCCTTTTCTCAAAAAAAAAAGATGATCAATGCATGTATTTTGAATGCCAAACATGATTCTTATATTGCTATATCGCTTCATGATTTTGAGAAATTTGTAATTAAAGTTAAAAAAATATTTTATTTATATTTATTTTCAGTCATTTATTTTTACTTGTATGTATTTTATTATGTTATAGCTGTTTTATGTGACATATTGGAGAAATTTTGTTGCAAATAAGATTGCAAATAAAATATGTTGTTAAGATAAATATGTTGTTCAATCTTTAAAAGAAAGAAAAGTAATATTTAAAAAAAAATTAGAAATTGAAACCATATTCAGTATATAAAAAAGATTTAAAAATTAATATTCTTTTTTTTAAATTTTTTAATGAAAATTATAGAAGGTTATTTAAAGCATATATTTGAGATAAAAAGTGGAAAACTTACTCGAAACAAATTAAGGCTCACCGAAGCTACTCCAAGTGCTATTAAACAGAACATCATCATCTCAAAACTGGATAGCAAATGTTTGGATAATCTTTAAAAATAATAATTTGTTATTATGTGTACATAAGTACATATGTATATTATCGAATATACATCAACCTCATAGCTTGTCGGTGAATATCCACAGCGCAAATTAAACCCTTAAGTATCAAAATATCTTTTTGATTAATATTTTGTAACGTATTGATGTTTATTGAATGTTCGATGCGGTAGCTATAATGTTTGCATTATAATTATAAACAGGAATTTATCAAATGAAACATTTTTGCTGTCAAGTTGAAATTATTTTGTTCAAATAGTCATGTGAAAATGATGAATTACATGAATCTGTATTTTCGTGTCCACACCTGGCAATTTTAAACATTCCACAAGTATATTGAAGATACGTAATGAGCATTGTTCCTACCGCTAATGTTACAATTATTCCGATACACCATGATGCAATGAAGTGAAATTGTATCAAGTAAAAGTATTTCTCTTGATCGATAAAAT
Organism: Camponotus floridanus; assembly: GCF_003227725.1. Taxonomy (NCBI): domain Eukaryota; kingdom Metazoa; phylum Arthropoda; class Insecta; order Hymenoptera; family Formicidae; genus Camponotus; species Camponotus floridanus. The sequence continues at coordinate 448,947 of NW_020229238.1, forward strand.
ATTCCGTTATGATTAGCAAATGATGGGATCTCGATGCGTTTGTCGGTGAAATCATATTGAAAATATCCGACCAAAACGACGCAATAATAACAGTAAATGTACTGCAAATAGTAAGAACTAAAAAATTTTTTTAAATACAATTGGCATTTAAATTTCTGTCATGTGAGTTTCATAAGTTAATTTACACGCTGTCATACTCATCTATATATGTTATATTTGAAACTTTATAATAGTCTTTCGTTAAGTTATTTATTAATTTTTATTTTGCAATTATTATAATTGTAAACTTTTTTTTAATTTTCGAGATTTAAAAATATTTGTTATTTATTATTACGTATATAGAAAATTTATGATAATTTGTCGAATATAATTTTTTAATTTTCAAAAGTGAAATCTTGTACATTTCTTACATATTAGAAAAATGTATGTATATAACCGTGCTTACTAAAAAGATCTTCTTACCTGTAAGTGCAACGGTATAATGTTTGCCATTACATCCATATTCGTTTATAATAGCAATTTCATTTTCGTCACTTAATTCATTGCATGTATGCAACAGTTGCTCCAATAAATTCTTCATCTATTTTATCAATTTTAAATAATTTTTTATACATAATACATATTGTAATGTCAGAAAAAATTGCATAAAAAAATTTCCCAACTTTGTTCTGTCTGATAAGTAAAGCTATTAATTGATGAAGCTATCAACTGTTTAAGTAATCAATTGTCTATGAGATTGCTTTCATGGTAACAACAGTTACATTATTGTTGGAAACACACATGATAGCAATTTATAATTTTTATAATTATATTACTCAACATTAATATCATTAACTATTATGATATAATTTATTATATTTAGTTATCTGGATGTATAAGTCTTATTTAATTCTGTAAATTATTAACTTACAATTTTGATATTAACGTAGAACATGTCGTAATTTATCACAAAGAGAGTAAAGACAAATACAGAAGGTAAGACTTTGATGATGAGAGTCAGGGTACATCTGTGTGAGATAAATATTGTATACTGCAAATAGTAATTTTACGTACAAACTTGCATTAAAAAATTATCATTTTAATGTACATCTACTTATGCATACGCATATAAACATATAAATTATGTAATTTATATTATTTAAGAAAAATGATAATATTTTTTTTGATAATATTTTGACAGAATTCTATTTCTAATCTCAAATAAAACTATTCATTCTGTATGTGTGTGCATAGTTAACAATTCCACACTAAATATAAATTACAATATTTAAATTTTATGGGAAAATAAATTACTTTGCAATATAATTAATTGATGTCATAATATTATTATAATTTATTACTAGAATTTACCTGAAATATAACGTATGTCGTCAAAATACTAGACAATAAAATAAATTGAAATCGAGTAAAATTCGATTGTTTATAAGGCCATAGGCCAAGAGTAAGTAGAAGAATTCTGTTCAGACTAAAGTACTCAATTTCGATGTTGATCATTTCTTTGTAAGGTCTAGAATGTGACTGGTGAAAAGAATCAACAAGAGTTATGTTTATCCCCTCCTTTCTCCATTGATTGATCAACTATTATTTACTTCTCTTCTTTAGTGTAAATTTTAGCACAAATTACTTAATTTCGTATAATATAAGGACATAAGATAAAACCCTTAGATTAGAATATTTGCATTTTCTCAATAATGTTTCTCGGAATAAAGACTCGAATTATGCGATCAATTTGATAAAAGAGGCAATTGAGCAAATGTCTCTTTCTCATAAGAAAAGAAGAAAAAAATATTCGTTGAGAAAATTATTTATCCCAAAGTTGCGCAAGCGTATTCGCACTATTTTTGCACCACATTTTCATCATGTTTCATTCTATTGTGCGCATTCATAATATACGTTTGCTTCTCGAGAAGAATATACAGCTTTGAGCTTTTCAATATCGAGTCTATCTATAATACAACTTGTAATATTTTTGTAGAAAAATTGATTATAGATTTGTATATGATGTTTTTCTGTTAGATTAGGTCATAATTTGATTTTGTTGTAAACTTTAAAAATTATTTATTTTGTGATATTATTGTATTTCAAATTAATAATACTTTAGTCATTTTTTAATAATTTTTAAATGAAAATTTAATAGAATTATAATAATATTATTAAATTTTTAGCATTAATGCGTCATTGTCATTGATCAGCATCATCGAAGAAACTGCTGAAGATCAACAACGTCACCAAAGAGGTTTAATTATTTTCTCGATGTCATTCTTGTTTTATTATTACATCATCTAAAAGATTATTTGTTTCGTAGAATATGGTCAAATGTTGAATAAATCAAGAGATTAATTGTTTGACCTATTATAAAGAATATCGATTCCACATAAAAATTATGAGCAATATGAGAGAGTCTGATTTGTTCTAAACCATTAAAAAATCTCGAAGAATGAATTTAATGAGTGATGGTTTTTTTGAACATATTAAATAATAGTAATATATATACAAATACATATATAAATTATAAAATTTCAATTTTATGCGATATAAATTTAAATATAAAATATATTATTTATAAATTTAAATATGTTAATATATTATTATTATATATTTAAATATATTAGTATAATTATAAAGATGATATAATTTACTTTTTCGATAATTGTCCAAGTAATAATGTATTCTAACTTTCAGATGAATTAATAGATGTGCCTAGTAAACTGTCGATTAGAGACTGGAATAAGGATCAAGATTTGCAATATATAAATAAAGAGCGAATTGTCATCACATATTATCTAGAAAAAGAAGAAAAATAGCCTTTACTGCAGTTTTTCAAAATTACTTTTTTACATACTTCAATTATTGGCAACAGCAACTTCATAAACAGGTGACTACTGAGTGTAAATGTTATATACAGGGTGTATCAGAGCGACCGTATCAGGCTGGTATTTCGAAAAATACGCATTTACTTGAAAAGTGTTCCGAACAAAAGTTGTAGGACTTTAAGGGGCGCATTACATAGCATGGTTAGTGTGACCTTGAATAGTATTGTTAAGGACACGGAAAAATCAATTAAAAGTTTTTAAATGGAAACCCCTATTTTTTATTGTATATTCTTATAGCTGACCTCGAGAGCTTTCCAAAACACTATAATAAAGTATTTCTTCATTGAGTACTTTTCGAGTTATGAGGCTTGAAATCATTTCTTAATTTTACATAAACCGTAAAATATCTTGTGAAATATTCATTTTTCGATTATCTTACCTTAATACTTTTATGTACAAAATAATGAGAGGAATCAATTGGTGTAAAAAACACATAGTTGTTTTAAAAAATAATATGTAATTGTTAATTGCAAATTACATATTTTTTTCTTAAAAACAACTATGTTTTTTCTTTAAAATTTTTATTTTTATGACACCTTATAACATATGTATTTGCAGAAGGACGATATCGATAAATAAGTACCTCAAATCCTTTATTTGCCGAGAACAGTACCATTATTGGCTTGATAAAAGGTTAAATTTTTTAAAGTTTCATAATATAACAGTATTTTTAGCATTTTTAATTGCATTTTTATATATTAACTTATATTTATATTTTATAAATTATTTTTTTATAATAACTTTTAATATTAATATTAACAATATATGATTAGGATCATCAAGTAGATCAACAAAATTAAAAAGAATGGAATACTGATACGTGACAAAAAGAGTTAAAATAATTTACATAATTATGATATAAAATAATTTTATTACGTTTATCACTATTCCTCATGCTTCCGCTAACAAGTTATATCTGTTTACCTTGTAGCGTTCGTAGCGATAAATATTTTATCTCCAGAAATTATTATAAAACAAGACTGCAATTTTATCGCACGACATCCTGTACGTTATATTGCATTTTAACAAAGTACAATATAATACATGAAAGAGAAATGTATCAATATATTTCTGTTATTCAAAATCTACTGTATACCAGTCTGTTATTTATTATCTTGTCACTCATGTATTTATTTCAATTTTTTATTGTAATCAAATTTAAATTTTTTTTTCAAACCTGTTTGTACGTATATTTCTGGTAGTTATGTTTTTAAATTTGCAAAAATTTTCTTTATAAGTTATTTATATATATTATTTATAATATCACTCTTTCTTCCTCTCTCTTGTTCTTCTTTATCAAAAATATTAATTTTTTCTATACATCAATTAGGATATTTTCGAAATTTTTTTCAAAAAAAGTAAAGCATAAAATCTTAATAACGTAAGCATAAAATCTGTTTTTATACAAAATAATAATTTTTAAATTGCTCAAGCTGCAAAACAATTGACATTTAAATATGTACAAATTAAAATTAAAAGATGAAATATACACATTTAATGGAATTAAAGATATATGAGAGATACATAAATGTACACACTTATGCATTATACATATATCACATTAGACATCCTAATTTTGACAAGGATAAATATATATAAGATTATATATTCTCATCAGACAAACTTTTTATGTGACGATTCCCATAATTAATGTTTTTCCATCAAAAAATTGTTCTTGACATAGTACAGTTATTCAAATCTGTAACCGTTTCATGTCGAAGTTTTGGAGAAAGACTTGCAATTCTGCCAGAAATGCTTTAATAGCAGTCGTATGATTGTCTTTTTACACACGAATATGATAAACATACCGATATCTTGCATGGTGTCCATCACAAAAATACTGCGTAAGATGTACAACATTGTAATATCATCAAACAGCCAAAATTCATACGCTGTTGATATAATCCAATCTATGGCTATTATGATAAACAACATGATAAACAGTCTCAGATATAGACTGAACCTGCAAATGAATATATCTTTTATATTTTCTGAATTTGTTTCATAAAGATAAATATCCTTCGAAAAAATCATAATTATTTTATATTATTGAATATATTTAAATAACTATAATAAATAGTATTAACTTAAATTAAAATTCAGAATAATGTGTTTGTACAAAAAATCTCATATTTATGAAAATATATTGTCGCGAATAAAGAATCTCAAAATGATTATTTCTCTCTTTCTCTTGTCGGAAATTATCAAAAATGCAATTGATTTTATTAAAAGCAATACCGTTGACAAGTAAATATAACGGCACATATCTTATTGTTAAACAAGATTGACATTGATATAAAAATGTTTGTGTACAAACCATCGCTTGTTGTCATTGTAAAATCTGCTCTGCGAATCTCTCAGATGACGGACTGTGTTCTTTTCATAACGCACAATTTTTAATGCAGTATAAATAGATAAGCAAATGCTACTAATAACACAAACACTTTTCGGCCCGTAAAAAAACAATTGAGACGCCGCATCTTCTAAAATAAATAATAAACTTCTTTACATCACGTGTTGTAAATAAAACACAAGAACATACTTTTATTTTTAAGATAAATTCTCAAAGGATTAATTAATTAAATGTTTTGTTAATGGAGTTATGTTAATAAAGAATAAACATACACTCACCATAAAACCAGCAACTATCGACGCAAAATTCCGGTCGGATTAAGTTTTTCGGCACGTTGGGAACGAAATCCATGATAATACAAAAGATAGTAAAAATGAAGGGACCTCCCCAAGCAAAGATAGAATATATTAATTTTTTTCTCTCTTGTTTCACATTTTTTTGTAACAAGCGAAAATCTCTGCAAAATGCAGAGTTTACTTTACAATTAATTAGTAATAAAGCAAATAAAGCAAATTGCAATGCAAATATAAAAATGCCTTCAATCAAATATTTTGAATATATATTGGCTTAAGATTTAAAAAAATTAAAAATTACAAAAAGGTTAGTAACATTATATTATGAATTTTTTATTTAATATAATTTTGTTAATAATTTAAAATATTTTATTTTAATAACATATTATTTTTCTTTTAACAATTGAATGCATTCTTATAAAATACAAATCAATCTTTTGTTTTAAAAAAGTAGATCTAATAGAAACTTCTAATACAAAAAATGTACATATATGTTTCTGAAATGCAACTTGTCATATTTTTTTAAAATTATCGTCCCAAGCCAAATAATTATCTTTATACTGCCAATTAAGAAGACACGATATATTCTTTCTAATAAATGCAAATCATTATTCTTTTTTATCCTTATGCGTTGTTATAGACATAATCTGAATGTATTATTTATACATATCACACATGAATATTTTATCATATCATATTCGCGTTTTTTTTGTATAAAAATATATCACAATCTTATAAAAATAAATTTATATTATAGATAAAATGTGGCATATAATAAACAATTTACCTAAATGTCCACCAAATGTCGAAACTCATTGCACTTAACCAGAAAAAGCTTGACAAAAAACAGAAATAGCTGACTAAAGCTGCAACAATAAAATAAACAATTTTAAAATGTCACTAATGGACAAGTATTTGTATATCATTAAGATGTTATATTATAAAATGTTATATTATAAACAGTTTTCCTTCAACTTTAACAGTAAGAATTTATTACAGAAAACAATGTAATTAATTAATACACGCTAATGTTTAATTAAATAATGTTTTAATTTAAGAAATAAATAACTCTACAAGATTTGAATTGTATTGTCAAAAAATTTTTAGGCAAAGTAATCTAAATTGTACTTTACGTAAAAGTAAAATAAAATATTATTTTAATTTTTTTCACTATTAATTCTTGTTTATAAAATTTTAGTACATTGTACAAGGTTTTATCGTAAAAAAATTAATAAAAATTAAGTACCAATTAAGTACTCTTACCAAAATTAAGTACTCTTTGTTACTAATGTAAAGTGAAAAAAATTAAAATAATATTTTATTTTATTTTAACGTATGATAGAATTTAAATTTCTTCGCTTAAATATTTTTTTGGTACAAAAATTAATTAAAAAAACTAATGTATACACTGTATTGACTGCATTATTACATGATTTGGCTGTACTGTACCAATTATAACACAGATGAAATATGAAAATTCTACTATGTTGATTGGATAGAACGATTGGAAACTTATAGTGTCAATTACGTATCCGAAAAATAACAAACTGCAGTATTTGCGCAGCATGAAACTATGTATATTACGAAGCTCCGGAAATATAGAATACACCACAAATATTATAAGCAAACATAACACAGACACTATGCGGCAACTCAAAAATAAAAATCTCAATTCATTTGAGATTTCATTTGTCAGATCGTTCATGTTATCCTTTTTTTTATTGATGGTTTCGTTCACAGCTTCCAAGCAGATAATTGCATCGAACTGATTATGATCCACAACGGCCAAACAATAAGATGTTGATTCGACAAATATGTCGAAATAAGGAAGATATAGAGAACTATTTGCGAAAAACATATACTTGTAATACTTGAAATAATAGTCCGGATAAAGAAAAAAACGTATAGTTTCCTGGCACGGATTTTGAACGATTAGTGGAAAAAGCTCGTCCACCTTCTTATTTTCGCTCTGTATCGAATTGTTCGAGTAACTGTATATGTTTGGGAAAACATATTTATTTTCACTGGTAATGCAATTCTCGTTAACCAAGCGATCACCGAGCGAACAACAGAGCTGAATACAAATAATAGTGTCATACATCTCATGTGGAACGATATAATTTTTATTATCACTTCCTTTATTGGAATTATTCTTGTTGCTATTTATATAATTTTCATACGAGTTATACCGCATTAATTCTGCTTTTTTGCCACAATTTTTCTTGATATCTTCCTCAAATTTGTATTGCTCTGTCGAATTATTGTCTTCGTTATCATCACTTACAGAACTTGATTGAAATATTAAAAACAAAAGGATGAGTAGAAGTGTATAATAATAAAACGTTAAATTTTCTCCACACATCGTTGATTTTTTAACGAGTCAAATTTATTGAAAAAAGTTAACTTATTATTCAGCAGTCACTGCGATATGTGAAGTACGAAAGTTCAAACGCGAATGATCTCATCAGACTGTGACGTTTCGGCCGATAGAAATACTCTTGCCCCAGTAAAGAAGTTAATATTATAAAACTTACGAAGAAGTTAATATTATAAAACTTACTATAAAACTATGAAGAATATATATTTGCAGAGATCAAAAAAATATTAATAAATAATCAACTCAATAGATTAATAGATAAGGCAATATTCCTTGATTTGTCGAAAAAAATATCATTAACTTGATAAGCTTATTTTTTTTTAATTCCATTTTTTAATTTAATTTTTAAAGTTTACGGCTTAAATATTATGAGACATAATAAAACTGTTTGTTTATTTAATTTTAAGTTTATAAATCTTTTTAATTATTAATATATACAGGATGTTGTGGTTGAATACACTGCAGTATGACGGATTGCCTATCCCGTTGGAGTCTTATCGGTCGAGAAATACGCGTGCCGATATTATCGATGAATAATATAAATAATTAATAAAAATAATAATATAATATATATATATATATATATATGTATATATATGTATATATATGTGTATATATATATATATATATATATATATATATATTAATATATATGGAACAATATCAAACAGCCAAAAGTTCCACAATGTTAATGAAATCGATTTTAAGGCCATTAAAAAAAACATTATGATAATTATGATAACAGTTTTAGATATAGTTTGAGCCTGTAAGTAAATATATGTTAAAATTATATTTCTTAAAATTATAAAAATTAAAGTGATCAGTCAGGCGTAGAGAGCTAAAGAATCAATAGTGTAGATAAGTTAATCAAAATATATATTAATAAATCATAATTACAAGCTTTAAACAAGATAGTTATAATATATAAAGATGTTAAAGATGTGTGCGGACGTTTCGACTTACTTTTAAGTCATATTCAGCGCAAAAATTGTAATGGAGATAGAGCATATTATAAAAGTTCGTATAGAGAGAAAACAATAAATATTATAACGCAGAAAGAATATGAACTAGTGAAAATCTTATAGGAGATACAACTCCATACGCAACTGTAGAACATGGTTAATTGTCAACAGCTTACTGATATTTTTTAAAGGAGATGACTCCAAACGTAGCGGTATACATAGATAGTGTCATTTTTATTCTTGTCATCGTTATAGAAAGTAATATAGACGGAGCTTTTTTACTTTTATAATTTTTATAATTTTTTAAAATTGTCAACATAATTGTTCATCAAACGATTTAGCGACACACTTTCTCAACTTTGTTCCTCATGGCAATATTTTCCAGGGAATTGTGCTCAATTTTGGGCCAATTAACCCAAATTAACCCAAATTAGAGTGGTATTATTCCATATGGAAATATTTGGAGGCCGCTTACAACTATCTATGTATACCGCTATAACCGCCGTTTGGAGTCATCCCCTTTAAAAAATATCAGTAAGCTGTTGACAATTAACCATGTTCTACAGTTGCGTATGGAGTTGTATCTCCTATAAGATTTTCACTAGTTCATATTCCTTCTGCGTTATAATATTTATTGTTTTTTCTCTATACGAACTTTTATAATATGCTCTATCTCCGTTACAATTTTTGCGCTGAAGATGACTTAAAAGTAAGTCGAAACGTCCGCACACATCTTTAACATCTTTATATATTATAACTATCTTGTTTAAAGCTTGTAATTATGATTTATTAATATATATTTTGATTAACTTATCTACACTATTGATTCTTTAGCTCTCTACGCCTGACTGATCACTTTAATTTTTGAATTTTACAGAGAGCTTTATTATTATTTTTGTTAAAATTATAATGTAATTGGTTATTAAAATTGTTATAAATGAACATATTCCAAGTAACTAATACATCATAAAAATAAATATTTGCCGCAGAAAAACTACAGTTATTTTACTTTAAAAAAAATTTCTGTTAGGGAAATCTTCTTGCTAAATGTTTCTCATTTTTTATTTTATTCTTCGTGCTTATCTCAACTAGCAACCAGTTAGTCAATGCTGTATCATAAGACGAGGACGTTGTAGTGGGAAGTGAGAAGCGATTAGCGGCGCGATTAGTGCCCGATATAATGCGATGGAAGACAGTCAGAGAATATTGCGTGCAAGTTTCGTTCTTTAATATAACATGACATCGCAAAAAATGATTTGTGTTCAATTATTAACAATAGAATAAAGTGTAGAGTAAATTTAATCATTGTGGAGTGACATTTATTGGAACACTTTCACAAATCTTCTACACAAAATTTGGTCCTTCGAATCAGATATTTCGGCTATGAACAAATAACAAAAAGCTGCAGATAACAAAGAGCAATAGTGTGTAATACAATCCGCAATCAACGGGACAATTGCATTATTTGTGAAAAATCTGATATTTCCCATTACGCAGTCCAAAACACAGGAAGGTAAGAGAGAACGTATTAATAAGCACCATTTTTATTTACGAATATCATTGCAAACAACGTTAAAAATATCTGTTTCAGGATTTTTTTGAGCTTAATCCATATTAACCATATTCTTTCGAGAGGACTCTTCAGGTCAACGAAACAAAGAGCAGATCATTGGATGTCTAACGTGTATCCTTACACACTGTCCTTGAGTTAAAATTAGAACAGATGTCCGGGGCATGGCAGCCCGGGCATTTTCAGTCCGCGATGTCAAGTAACAGTGAGAATCTTGGCGTCATTGCGAGAACACGACAAGTTGCAGAAGAATTGCACGAGTAGGAAGATCGACGCCTTGTACACATGCAGTGTGAATAAAGTATCGTATTCTTTTAAGCTTAGAGAAGTGGCTCAATTTATTTACGATCTCGATATTCGTGATTACGTTCATATTAACTGGCGACCGTGACAGGACGATTTGTTAGCGAAATCGGGAATTAAAAGTTGAATCTTTCTTGTTCAACGCCGTGAAAATGGATGTCCTGAAGAAACAAAAGAAGTCGCTTCGTCTATCCTTTACAAGTGCTCTCCGTGCGTTCTCAACAAAATTAGAGAGCGACTGCTCAATAGAAGCAAAGATAGTGGCGTTTCAAAACTTGGAAACAAAAATGACTGAGTTGGATGCAGTACATTCTGCATATAAAGATGCACTGTTCGAATCAGGAGCGGACGAAACTGATATCAACAGAGAGTTGGAATCGGACGACGCTGTTAAGTACAAAACTCAGTACTTAACAGCGAAAAGGAAAATATCCGAGATCCAACGCGAACAACGAAATCGACGTCGGACAACAAAACATCCAACGCCATCGACGTCGGACAACATAACGAGAACGGTCTCGACGAACGCTCTGAAGCCATCGACGTCGAAGTTTTCTGAATTCGAACCGAAATTTGGTGGTAATATTAAAGATTGGCTTCCCTTCTGGAGCAAGTTTAAGAAGATAAACGAAAATCCTTCAATTAGTAAAGAAGATAAAATGCAATACCTACAACAGGCTATGATACCAGATTCGTGTGCGAGCGAAATTGTGCGAAGTTTTTTGCCTACGGGAGAAAATTATGAAAAGGCAATTTCGAGCCTAAAAAATTGTTTCGGACGAGACGATATTATTGTGGAATTTTACGTTCGCAAACTACTAGGTCTCGTGTTGCAAAACGCACAGGGAAATACCAGGTTGTCCCTTACAAGTTTATACAATAAGCTCGAGTGCTATATTCGTATAATGAAAACGCTTGGTATGACGATGAACAATTGTGCCGCCATGCTGTATCCGCTCGTCGAGTCGTCTCTTCCAGAAGAAGTCCTACGAGCATGGCAACGCAATGAACAACGAGAAGCGATGGAAACGAACGGACAAGGTGAAACAACAAATAGAAAACTCGCAAAACTTCTTAGATTTCTACAGTCGGAGGTGGAAAGCCAGGAGGATATTGGCATGGCATTGGCAGACTTGAGTTTATCAACGAAATAAGAGAAGATGAAGAAGCTAAAAGGAAAAGTTACCTCCTTCGTCGATTCTAAAATAGAATCGATGAAGGAGGTAACTAGTGCCAGTGTGTCTCTTGTGGCTAGGGTTGTACGAGACACCAAGATTAGTCTTGATATTGTCTTGTCTTGAATTTTAAGACAAGATCAAGACAAGATTTTTAATTAGTTATCAAGACAATACCAAGACTAAGACTGTTATGATTATTATTGATTCTCAAAAAAACTAAAATATTTATATTTGTAAATGAAAAAAAAGTCACTATATACGAATTTAAAAAATTTTATTCAATAAAAACATTTATATTAATAAATTTAAAAACATTTAATATTAATACAATATAACATTTTTATAAATTAGAAATCAAATTTGCAAATTTTAGACATTAAAGAATATTTCACCCAGGAATTGATGCACGTTAATGCTTTTAAAGATTTACTTTGTAATCTGGTTCTATTTTTTGACATAGTCAGAGTTCCTATTGAGAAAAGTCTTTCTACTATCACGGACAAGGCAGTTGAACTTAAAATGTCTCGAGCCATTTTTGACAATGTGGGATAAATATGAACCTGATTTTTTTATCACTCTAAAATATTTATCTGCACATTCCTTTGGAGCCTGTAAATAATTATTAATTCCTGTTTTCCATGAAACAGTAAATGTTTTTTTATATAAATAGACGGCATTTATATCGATTACATAGTAATAATTATAATTAAAATATAATACAATAGTAATAATTAATTCAAATTATATTATAAAAATTATGTTAAATATTATTTAAATAATTTTGTAATAATCAGTAATTAATCGGGCTTGAGGAGCAAAAAAATAAAACTTTGAAGTTAGAAACGAACGTATGTCTAATTTAATACAAAAAATACACTTTAAATGGGTTAGCTTTAATCATATTATTTGTTCGCATAGTAAAAAATTAATTAAAAAGTTATGATTTGATAAATTAATTTCGCACATAATATTAACAAAAAAATTCTAAAGTAAACGTTTCGGTCCTCGTCTGGATTCTCCTCAGTACGAATTAACATTGATGAATATAAAAAATAAAAATTAAAAAAAATTAAAAAATATATAAGGTGAAGCTTCTTATACGGTTACGTATGAGTGTCGCAGCATATTCAGTTGTATAGACCCGGAATCAGGCTCTCATGACTGTAAGCGTCGACATCTGGAGCTTGCTTGCTAACGTCAATCTCCATAGCATGGGAAAATGCATGGGGAACATGCCCGATTAATTACTGATTGTTATATATAGGAGCCACTTCATATATTTATATTTAATTTTTTAATATTAGATAAAAAATTGTTAATAAAATCGAGACAAGACAATACAAAATGAGATTTTTGCTACCAATATTCACTCAAGACCAAGACAAGATTTAAATTTTTCCAAATTTTCAATACCAATACAATATTTTTACGAATATTGCCCATACAGCACAGAAAGTTGAAATAACGTTGCTGAAACGTTGCAATGTTGAATATTGAAGTATGAATATTTTCACAACACTGAATCTATGTTGATTTTTCTACATTGATTCTTTATATTGTTACAACGTTGAAACAATATTCAAATATTTATTATATTATTCTTATTATTTATTTATTTTTATTTTATTTGATTATTCAAAATAATTTTATATATAAATGAATATATGTGTATATAGTATATATATATATATATATATATATATATATATATTTATTTATTTATTTATATTTATATATAATTTAAAATTTATATTAATTACACACACACACACACACACATATATTAATACATATTTCTGTTATATAATATATAATTTTATACATAATAAAATTGTATAAACTCCGGTTAAAGCAAGTTGTGGAACTGGGTCTAAAAACTTTTCGAGTCTGCTCCCAATAAAATAATTCGTTTGGCGCAGGCACGTTATTAATCTTTTTGCCGCTATAACAAAGAATTTCAGGCACATAGTCATAGCACCAGAGATGCCAGATTCCGGCCTTTTGGTAACATGCGGTAACATGGAGGGGATAATAGAAAGAGATAAAACATGATTCTCTCTCGCTCTTCTCGGTGCTATCGCATGCTATCGAAAGGCCGGAATCTGGCATCTCTGCATAGCACATGCTCGCTCGCTAGTGCGCATCAGTGAAATTAACAATAATAGTGAGAAAAAGACGTTTATATTGATACACAGTGCAATCATCAGATAAACCAACAGTGCGATACGTTGTCTCACAATCAGTGAATATTTCCAGTTTGCAGTGCAAGCACTGATTCCAAGTGTATTATTGAAAAGCAACCGGTGTAACAAAGTCGAGGTTATAACCCTGCCCACTGCGAATAAAATTAAAATTAAAAACAGGTATTTATATTTTATGTTTACATATTTTATGTTCTTGATTTTTGATGATCTCTTTTGTGGAATAAAATATCGAAATAACAATATACATGATTAATCGATTTTAAGGTTATGCTTATTATGTGTTATATATTTTATGTATGTGATATTATTTTATACATATGCTTGTGTTGGAGATGTTCATAGGAATAATGCGATTATGGGCGTGCTTCTTTAAATGTTATTTATAATAGTTTTTATTTGTTTTGTAAAATTTTCGCTTATTTCTAAATAGAAAAGAAGTACATACAATGTCCATTCCATGGAAAAATACGTTCCAAAAATATTCGGAACGACACTTGAGACGTTTAATTGTTAAAGAAACTCAATTTGATTACATGTTATTATCACCAAATATACCAGGATGCTCTCAGTGGCCTGATACACAAAATGATGTACATATTGAAAAAGAAGTAACTGTACAGTATGTATTACATATATGCTATGATATACAGAATGAGACACAAACTTTTAAGCTATATTCTCAAAATATATTTAAACAAAATATATTTTTGAATATATTATTTAAAGCAGTTATATTATTAGCTTATATTATTAGCTTATATTAAGCAGAATATATTATTTAAGCAGTTTTTAACATTCTGCAGAAAAATGATATATGAAATTATACTTTATTAGTTCAGATTTTTTAATATTTTATTTATTGATATATTTTGATACTTAATATCAAATATCTAGTAACATATTCATTTTTGAACTATATTAAACATGACTGTTCGAAATATTCATAAACAAAAAAATGAAATAAATCCATTAATATCAAGAAAATATTTAATTAGTTGTTTGGAAAATATATACGTTTTGTAATATCTAAAAATAAATATTTTACAAGATATTTTACATTATAAATATTAAAATATACTAGAATATAAAATACAGAGTCATCCCCATATAACATAAAAATTTCAATGAATTCTAAAAGCATGATGAATTCCGCAAACAAAAATCATCCCTATTTAATACAATAGATCATCACTATTTATAATAATGAGAAAAGAGTTTATAATATTAATATGTAGCCCATCATGTATATTAATTGTGTATCATTATAAAGGTTATTTTCTAGTTCTTTTGCTTCAACAACTAATTCATTTTATTTTTTTATAATTTATTAACTTATTTACAATTATAATTTATTAACTTATTTTTTAATAATATTAAATAAAATATTATTTACAATCTGAAATATATTTAAGTTCACAATTTAATTTTACGTGTAATTTTACGTGTTTATAAAATGTATAATCAAACATTTTAAAGTAAGAAAGTTATATAACTTTTAATTTTTTTAATTATGTGTAAATAAAACACACTATAGGTTATGCCTACAAATTATGTCAACCTTGCTTTAATAACATATATCATTAACATAACATGTATCATTAGATTAGGTTCATTTTATATTTGAAATATTTTGTAGTAAACATAAACTACAATTTTTTGTAACACTGCTTTTATTAATGAACAATTATTATTTATTATATTATAAAGTTACTATATATTATCAAGTTAATGTAAATTAATATATTATTAATGGCCAGATTATTTTTCCTAACTGTTAATATAATTTTTTTAGTTTTATTTGTATTTATTGTGTGTATATTTATTTATATGTAGGAAAATAATGCAGAGAGATAATATTCATTCAGAAAAAGTGTTGAATGAATCAATTCAATATGACGATAACAGACGCTACCAGAAAAGAAAAAAAAGATATTTCACAATCAAACAAGCAATACTGATATTAATTCATCATTATATAATTTTAATAAATATAGTACGAAGAAATCTTCCAGTAGCGTGCAATCTGATATTTCATGTACGGGAAAACAATCTACATCATCATGTAAAACAGGTAAATATTTAGTCATAGTTAAGTATAGTTAAAACAAAATAAACATTTTTTACAAAATTTTAGGCGAACAAATTATTGAATAGAGTGAATCTGCAAAATAATTATTTTTTATTATTCATTATAATCATTAAGTTATTTCCATTTGTGTACTTTTTGAATGTTTGGATAAAGCACAGAATAGAGAATTGTTTATTCATATCATTTTAAATACTTTTGCAAATAATATATTTCTCAAGAAATTTTAATATTTTAATATTATGTAAAATATGCATTACAATGCTCAAAATCAGTATTTTTTACATAAAATATATATATATATATATTATTGCGCCGATTGGTCGTTCCTATTGGTGTTCATATAAAGGATTTAAAATTTATTATGCAGATTTTCAAACAGAAATACTTCGCAAACTGAACATTATTATTCATCAAGTAAAAATGGTGGACAAGAGACTGAAGATTCACGAAGAGCAATGTCGTTTCAGCCTTGACAGACGTGAAGATGATATTCTTCAAGATGAAGAAATAGGATATTTTTAAATAGGATTACCTTTGCATAATGAATTGGCATTGGATATTTTAGAAACAAAATTGAAGAACAAAGAATTTTTTGAAAGCATGGTATGTTATTTCTTACCTTTAAATATTTTTAAATATTGTTTTTAAATATTTAAATTTGTATTTTTAAATATTTAAATATTTAAATATTGTTATTATATTTGCTCGCGATGCAAAGAACATTTTGAATATTTAGAAAGTTATATATTTTAAATAGAATATCTTTATATATATATACAAATTTAATATTTTATAAAGTGTACATGTTATTTATAAAATCATAAAATAAGTGCATTTAGCAGAACGTTTTTACAACTGTTGGAAATTTTCTGAATTGAGATTGGATTATTTTTTTAGACCTAGATAAATCTAATCTCAACACAGAAAACTTTCAACAGTTGTAAAAAAATGTTCTGCTAAATCACTGTTAAATTAATATTTATCAATATGTATTTTTTAAATTATTTATTTTATATCATAGGTATATACATTAAAAGGCTTGGGAGGTTTCGATGTGCATTCTTGCACGATTAATTTATTGAAAAAGTTGATAACTAATCCCTTGGCTGAAATGTACAACATGGCTGGAGCAAAAAAGAAAAAGGCTTTTCAAGATTTGATTTTGTATAAAATCATACTTAGTAAGTGTTATACTATTACAGATTTTTAAGACTTAACTTCTCCTTGATTATGTGTCAGCATGTCATATTGGTATTAATATGTTACTAATTTTATGGAACTACAATAGAAACTGTCTGCGTTCATTATAAAGATACGACTGAGACGGAGATTGCCCAAATCATCGCAAAATGGCTAGTACAAGCCAAAGCTCGTCGCGAGAGAAAGTATGTACATAATTTTTTTATATATAAATAAAATGTGTACATAATGTATAATTATACAATTCATTAATGTAATGTGTGTTTAGAAAATGTCGATATATTGAAGAAAACATAGATAAAGCGACCTCGTCATCATCACATAACTCATAATAATCTTTTATAATTATCAACTCATATATGTATGTAACTTTTTATTATAATAATTAATTAATAATGGAGAGTAATATATATATATATATATATATATATATAATATTTTTTAAATAAAACATCTTTATACAAATTTAACATTTTATTATGAAGTTATTTATTATGAAATCGCATAATATATATGTATAGATGTGTTTAGTAGAACATTTTATTTACAACTATTAAAAGTTTTCTTAAATTGAGATTGGATTAATTTTTTAGACTTAAAAAAATCTAATCTCAACACAGAAAACTTTTAACAGTTGTAAAAAAATGTTTTACAACTGCTAAGCAACCATTAAGTCAATATTGATCAATATTAAATCAATATTAAACCAATATTAAATCAACATTAAATCAATATTAAATAAATGTTTTTTGAATGTTGAATTGCTACATTTACAAGACATTGCAATTCAGCGGACATTAGACGTTTCTGTAATTTATTTTCAACGTTGAATCTATATTTTATAACGTTGATGCAACATTGCAAAATTGTATTGCAATGTTTCTGAGATGTTTATTCAATGTTCATGTGCTGTATGGGTTGTCTTGTCTTGGGTCTTGTGCAACCCTACTTGTGGCAAAGGACCAAAGGAGGCTAGAATGCATTTTCTGTAAGTCAAATTACGATAGCTAAACTGTGAATCCGCGCTTAAATTGACGTAAAATAAACGAAAAAACATTGTTAAGAAAGAAGGCTGTTGCTTTAATTGTCTAAAACGCGGACATATTTCACAAAAATGTAAAGTTAAAGTAAAATGCGATTGGCTCGAGACAGCACGTTCTTTTAATGTGTCCGAGTATAGTTCGCAAGGAGAATAATTCCGTAATTAAACCGAGCGTTTCTGTAAATAAGTCGAACGATAACGAAAAGATCGATGATCAGAACGTAGCTCCATTTTGCGAGACGCCGAATGTGTATTTACAAACTCTTCGAGTAAAATTGTATTCTCAAACGCGAGAGAAAATTGTAAGAGCGATTTTTGATACGGCGCCACAACGTTCATATATCCGCACAGATATTGCGACAGAATTAGGTTACGTTTCGCTTGGTAAATTAAAAGTTTCACATTCGCTGTTCGGCGGAATCAAATCGGGAAGCGAAATTCACAATATTAAGATACATCTTAAGAATTTAGATGAATCGTACGCGTGCAATTTCTCGGCTATAAACCAGGATACTATTTGCGCTATTTTCGATCGAGAAAGCGGATAAAGCAGCAAGATACGAACAAACGCGGAAATTTTTGATAGAGACAGCTAAATTGAACGCAGACGGTCGATGAAGTTTGATTACTGTGACGGAAAATCATGAGCTTGTTTCTAGCAATTATGATATAGCACGCAATAGATTTGAAAGATGTCTGGATAAACTTGCCTCGAAAAATTTATTAGAATCGTTCCGTTTAGAAAATTATTAGGGCTAGTACTATGAAACTATTGGCCCTGATAAGGAAAATGTAAGGATGCCATAAAAAAGGATATTCTATCATTATCAACATGAAACCTTATTAAATATTATTAAGGACATATAATTAAAAAAACTATAATAGTTATCCGATGTTTAATTTACAGTTTAATTTGAGGTTTTATTAAATACATTAGATCCTTTTAAGAATTATTTAAGTATACTGCATTTTTAAAAAATAAGATTATTAATACTGTTTTATATGTACCAGAGCCTCAAAAGAATTTTGCTTTTAATAATGCTTTAGTTTAATATTGCAAATAGTGAGAAGTAAAATTATTAGAATGTTACAAAAACATTTTAAATATATATATATATATATATATATATATATATATATTCGACATTTTTAAAAAATAAGATTTTGTTAGTGTTAATTTACAAGGACTTTAGAAGGATTTTCTAATGTTGCCTTAATTTTGAAATTCAGGCTTTAATAAAAATAAATAAGAAGGCTCTTGTAAGGATTTCTTAATTGTGCCGCATTTTTAAAATGAAGAATTTATGTAGTACCAATTTATAAAAACTCAAAAAAAATTAATAATATTACATGAATAATAACATTAATAAGCAAAGAATTTCTATTAAAAATATCTTATTTATTTCATAATTTTTATTATACAGAATAAAAAAAATTTATATATATATATATAATTTATATATATATATATATATATATATATATATGTATGTATGTATATATATATGTATATATATATGTATATTATCGCCGTTAGGTGGCGAAAGGGAAAATGCCTAACCCGTAAGTAGAATCCATCTAAGATAATATAATATATAAGGCCGTGGCACAGGTCTCGCGAATCATGGTTTATCGGTCAAAGAGCGCATTAGCTCGAAGACTGTTATAGCCGAATCTCTTCTATTTTTTGCGAGAGGAGCCCTAGAGCTCTAAAAATTAACCGCAAACGGTTAATTTTTTTTATGGCGAATTCATACATGTATCATAGAAGATAGAATAAATGTAGAAATAAATATCAATATATAATAGTAAATATATCTATATAAATATCTCCACTAAATGTTGATATCTACAGAATATTGATTTACATATCCTATAAATTTATGAAATTATAGGATTTATAATTATAGGATTTATAATTTATGAAATTTCGAATTGCGGACAATATAAAACTTTTCGATGAGGCTCCGATAGTGTTTCCACATAGGGTCCTGATAATATTTCCCTATCAGGCCCTAAAGCATTTATTACAAGCCATGTAGGGTCCAAGCGTTCTACACCTAGTAGAGCCCGATTAATTTTAAGGCATATTAATCAGGTCCTTTTTAAAAATTTTATTACTTTTTCTACACGGGATTGTATTAGTAAGGAACAATCTGTTTATAAAGAGAAAGTCGACGATCTAAATATTGTAACCACACGAAGTGGACGCGTTAGTAAGAAATTTGAAATCGTTTTAAAATCAAGCATTAGTTGTAAGAAGAATATATTTAGCGTTTTGCTTTGTATAATTTTCTGAGTTCATTTTTTCTATATTAAGCTATTTCGATATATGTACAATCTTAGACTAAGCTTTTACGATAAGTGATAGATATTCGTTCCCACAAAAAGGGAAAGAATATCCTGGCAAGGATAGTAAAAAATGTGCCCGAGCACTTGAAAATATTTTTCTAGAAATAAACAGCCGAGCATTTGAATTAGAGATGGAACAGATAGGCGGCCCGGACATTTTTGGTCCGCGATGTCAAGTGACAGCGAAAATCTTTGCGAGAACACGACGAGTTGCAGAAGAATCGCGCGAGTAGGAAGATCGATGCCTTGTATACATGCAGTGTTAATAAAGTATCGTATTTTTTTAAGCTTAGAGAAGTGGCTCAGTTCATTTACGATCCCGATATTCGCGATTACGTTCATATCAGTACGCATTCATAATATGCACATTTGCTTCTCGAGAGGAATATACAGTTTTGAGCTTTTTAATATCGAGTCTACCCATAGTAGACTTGTATTATTTTTGTAGAAAAATTGATTATAGATTTCTATACGACGTTTTATAATAATTAAAATTCTGTTATCATAATTTGATTTTGTTGTAAACTTCAAAAATTATTTATTATGTAATATTATTGTATTTTAAATTAATAATACTTTAGTCATATTTTTAGTAATTATTAAATGAAAATTTAATAGAATTATAATGTTACATAAATTTTCAGTACTAATGCGTTGGCATTGATCAGCATCATCGAAGAAACTGCTGAAGATTAATAACGTCATCAAAGAGGTTTAATCATTTTTTCGATGTCACTTCTATTATTACATCATCAAAAAGATTTGTTTCGTAGAACATAGTCAAATGTTGAATGAATCAAGAGATTAATTGTTTAACTTATTATAAAGAATATCTATTCCACATCAAAATTATGAACAATGTAAGAGAATCTGATTTGTTCTAGACCACTAAAAAATCTCGAAGAATAAATTTAAAGAGTGATGGTTTTTTTGAACATATTAAATAATTGTAACATATACAAATACATATATACATAAATACATATATACATAGAATTTCAATTTTAAGCGATATAAATTTAGATATAAAATATATAATTTATAAATTTAAATATATTAATATATTATTATATATTTAAATATATTATTATAATTATAAAGAAAAATAATGATGTAATTTATTTTTTCGATAATCGTCCAAGTAATAATTTATTCTGTGACTTTCAGAATTAATTAATAGATGAATTAATGGATGTGCTTAACAAACTTTGATTAGCGACTGGAATAAGGAAAAAGATTTGCTAATTATAAAAATGAAGAGCAAATTGTTCATCATAGTATATCATCCAGGAAAAAGAAGAAAAATAGCCTTTTTTGCAGTTTTTCAAAATTACTTTTTTACATACTTCAATTATTGGCAATTATATATTTGAATTGTTGACAACAGCAACTACATAAATAGGTGACTGCTGAGTGTAGATATTACATATCCTAAAAAAATTACCTTTTCAAAAAAAGGTAAAAAAAAGAAGTCGAGTCATCTCAGTAGTAAAACATTATTGTATAGAACTATTTTACAAAAAATTATTTTAATAAAAAATTGCTGTATTAAAAAAAATTGTGTAAAATAGTTGTCATAACTATCTACAAAAATTAATGATATATTTAAATAGAAAATTACGTCGAGAATAAAAGAGTGCGATTTTATTTTATGTTTATCAACAGTGTGTGTGTGTGTGTGTGTGTCTGTCTGTCTCTGTGTGTGTGTGTTAGATGTGATTGACTGCTGATAAATAATTAGATGAAGAAAAATTATGCTTATATTTTCGTCGAAAGTTATTACATCTTTGTCGTAAAAGATAGAATCCCGATTTCTTCAACGATGAACAATTGATTCATGTAGCTTCTTAATTTAAAAAATTTTAATTATTAAAAAACTCGACGCTGCTGAATAATATACAAATAAATTTGGCAGCGTCGAGTTTTTTAATAATTAAAATTTTTTAAATTAAGAAGCTACATGAATCAACTGTTCATCGTTGAAGAAATCGAGATTCTATCTTTTACGACAAAGATGTAATAACTTTCGACGAAAATATAAGCATAATTTTTCTTCATCTAATTATTTATCAGCAGTCAATCACATCTAACACACACACACAGAGACAGACAGACACACACACACACACACACACACTGTTGATAAACATAAAATAAAATCGCACTCTTTTATTCTCGACGTAATTTTCTATTTAAATATATCATTAATTTTTGTAGATAGTTATGACAACTATTTTACACAATTTTTTTTAATACAGCAATTTTTTATTAAAATAATTTTTTGTAAAATAGTTCTATACAATAATGTTTTACTACTGAGATGACTCGACTTCTTTTTTTTACCTTTTTTTGAAAAGGTAATTTTTTTAGGATATCACTAATTTTTGTAGACAATTAAGAAATAACTATTTTGCACATTAACTTTGTTTAATGTAACATTTTTGTAGTTTAAATAATACTATGTCTTGTGCATAAAACAGTTTTTTACAATAACATAAAATTCTTTACAATTTAATACTTACACATGATTAACTTTTTTATACTTTTTAAAAAAGTAATTTTTGAGAATATGTTAAATATCCAAATAAATAAGCAAAGAATCTGCCACCAGCCCCGTCATTTCATTAAAATTTGACGATCTTCTCTACTTAATATACTTTTTGCAAACTTCGTAAAGTTAAAATATTAACAAAGCTACATTCTTCAATTATTATAATTCCAGGTGAAGTTCACTTTAATAAAATTTTAATTTTAAGTTTAGTTACAAACTTTCGACATTTTCAATGAAGAAAAATCGTCTCTAAATAACTTTAGAAATCTGTTATTAATGTTACTAGATAGTGTGATAGTGCAGGAGATTGCATATAGGATGAGTTTTTCGTGTACCAATTTTTTTATGTGAGGGATTACTGCCCAGGTAGCAAGCACACGTCATTTTGACGTTCCAAACTAGTCATTTTTGGTCATATGTTGTCAAAATGACTGATTATTGTTACATGACTTTATATTGACGTCTTGCTGTAATATTATTTTGACGTCATTTTTCAGTCATGAAGTGACTATTATTTTATTATGAATGTCATTAGTTAGTACATCGATCCCATAAAAAAAATCTTTGAAAATTTTTTATATGACATGACTTATTTCGCGATCAGACTTTTTATATATATATATACATATATATATATATATATATATATATATATTTATATATATTTATATTTATATATTTATTTATTTATATTTATATTTATTATATTATATTTATGAAATAGAGAGATGAATTGAATAGTTTAATATTACTGGCAATAACGAAAGGAATATTGCTGAGATATTACTGAAATAGTCAAAATTATTAACTGATTCTTTCTATAAAATATTACTGATTTACAGCGCTGTACTTACATAATAATTACTGTAATCAGTGATTATTTACTGTTTTTCAGTGATAATACACTGATTCACTTTTAGAGAGTGCTTTATTCGACAACATTATTAAATATATTATTATGCTAAGAGAAAGACGTCAAAATGCGGTACATGTCATGATGTCAGGAATCTGTGATATTAGATCGTCATTTTTACGTCATAAAAACGTCAATTCGTGACGTCAAGAATAATCAGTGAATGACCAATTTGAAACATCAAAATGACGTGTGCTTGCTACCTGGGTGATTGCAATTGCAATAAATTAATCGATACATAGGTAGCAATTATTTGGATAAGTATTACATTTGATGCATGGTCGATTCAAATAATTGACATCTATAGGTACTTTCCGATTCACACATGATGCGCATAAAGTGACAGAAAATGTATAATAATATGCGTAACATGAACTATACATTTTCTGTCACTTCATGCGCATCATGCGTGAATCGGAAAGTATATTATGTACCGATCAATTTATTCCAATTACAGTCGGTAATTTCTCGCATGATAAAAAAATTATACATCTCTCGTCGTCACGAGAACACAGCGCCTCTTTCGTCAAACGTGCGATCCGTACAAGAAAAATATGTAAAGAATGTACAATAGCTAGCCACGACGGTGACGTTTCTTAATCAAAAAGTTTCACATTGAGACTTTGCATCGTTATATTTCTGCTTATAGAGCATATAGAGCAAAAATAAAGACACTTTCCTTGTATAAATCGAACCCAAGCAATTGATTGAACCTAATAAGAATTTGATCGATTCAGCGGTTATTGAGAACCGATAATATGCATTACTCGCAACTTAGCCATTCGCGTAAAGATACACGGTGTGTCTTGCGCCTGAGTGATGATGACTCGACTTCAAGACACTACCGTGTCTCTTGATGTGTATGTGTGTACGCATACATGCATATGTACAGGGTGTTTCCGCAACATACAGATCGGTAAGTCGTGTTGCCTATCTGATGATCGATCTTCTTTTATCGACCTCGCATAATTGAAAAATAATAAAATCAGAGGATCGATTATGTAATTTTTTTTCGTGAAAAGTGAAAAAATTCTTTGATTGATACCTTGAATGCAAATCCGTAGGGAATGAGGAAAGTGAAATCAGCTTTTAATATTGATATAGTGTAATTGTAATATTTAATATTTATAACATAAATAACTTAAATAACATTAATAACATAAAATGACACAATTGAAATATAATAACACAGATAAAATATAATGAATTTAAACAAAAAATTATTTTTTAATGGTTACAATATATGCTCAATGTAACCGCCATTCTCTTCTAAACATAAAGCAATCCTTCTATTTATGAAAGAACTCGTGCGACATAAAATCGTTCCTGTCTTCGAGCCTCATGAAATTTTCATAAATTTCTCGTGTTGTGAAGTTTTTCTTACTGATAACCTTAGTTGAACTCCTACGAGGCTGCACAGATATTTGCTTATCATCTTCATGATTCTGTATGCATATGACAACTTATAAAATATATATTTGCAGAAGAACGATATCGATAAATAAGTATCTCAACCCCTTGATTTGCCGAGAACAATATTATTGGCTTGATAAAAGGTTAATTTCTTAAAGTTTCATAATATAATAGTATTTTTAGCATTTTTAATTGCATTTTTTTATAATAATTTTTAATATTAATATTAACAATATGATTAGGATCATCAAATAGTAATGAGATTAAAAAGAGTAGTGATACGTGACAAAAAGAGTTAAAATAATTTACATAATTATGATATAAAATAATTTTATTACGTTTATCTATTCCTCATGCTTCCGCTAACAAGTTATATCTGTTTACCTTGTAACGTTCATAGCGATAAATTTTATCTCCAGAAATTATTATAAAACAAGACTGTAATTTTATCTCACGATATCCTGTACGTTATATTGCATTTTAACAAAGTACAATATAATACATAAAAGAGAAATGTATGAATATATTTCTTTTATTCAAAATCTACTGTATTCCAAAGTCTGTTATTTATTATCTCGTCACTCATATATTTATTTCAATTTTGATTTTATTCAAAGATAAATTATTTTTTATTCAAACATGTTTGTATGTATATTTTTGATAGTTATGTTTTTAAATTTGAAAAAATGTTTTTTATAAGTTATTATATATATTATCTATAATATCTCTCATTTTTTAATTTAATTTTTAAAGCTTACAGCTTAAATAATATGAGACATAATAAAACTATTCGTTTATTTCATTTTATCAAGTTTATAAATCTTTTTTAATTATTAATGTATACATGTTTAGATTTGTTTAGTAATAACGAGATTAATCACGCGTAGTTTTTATAGAAAATTTATTTTAAATTTTTATCATAAACGTTATTAGTAGAAAAAAATTTATGAATCTACTTTAAAATTAAATAATCAAATTAATCAAGTTTACTAAAGATTAATGTTTTATTTAGATATCGAAATTTGAATATTTGAAAAATTTTATATTTAATTTCTATTCTACATTAAATTAAGTTTAGATATAAATATATATATAATAAAATAAAATTTTTTTAATTAAAAATTTATTAATAAAAGTTGTTTCTTTCTTATTAATGTGGATATCTGGAAACATTAATAGATTAAAAGAGCTAATGTAATCTGTTTTGATAACAAATCTATCTTTATCTCTCCTTAATTTATTATAAAATTGCTACTTTAATGGACATAAAGTTTAGTGTCGTTTTATTTATAAAACACTGTCTCTTATTTTATTTTTGTTACAAATCTTAAACTGTTAATGTCACGAATCATTTTAACAAGTGTTTAAAGAGAACAGAAAATTAATACGGGATATAAGGAGAGTGTTGAATCATTTATAATATATTTAAATATAATAAAAATATGATTCTTTCTTTCTCTTATATAACATCTATTACTATCTTTCTTATTTGCTGACAGATATATTTGTTTGTTCATAGAGATAAATATTTTAATTAAATTTTATATTAAAAATATAAATATAAACCCAGTCAGCCAAGTCTGCTCGAACAGACTTTGTCAAGAGCTTGCTACAAATTCTTGTCACCAGAAAGGCCACAATTTGCGTACAAGAGTTGCTATTACAAATTTTGATAGCAAATTGGCGGCAAAAACCGAACAAAGCTTGTTGGCAAAACCTGACAACAAATTGGCAGCAAAAAGTGAGCAAAGCTTGCTAATATGTTTGACATCAAATTGTCGACAAAAATCAAACAAGATTTACGCAGAAAAGTTTAACGGCAAATTGGGAGCAAACCTTGACATTCCGAAAGTTAAATTTAAATTTAACGTTTACAGATATTTAATTTTTAGTTTCCAATTTTTTCTCTTAAATAACTAAGATTATATATGTGTAGAAAAAATTTTATTTTAATTTATAAACATAATATTAAATTTTAACATTATGACTAATAAAAATTTTGCATTACACTTTAAATATATGCAAAAAATAAGGTATAATAATAAATATATAATAAAATATAATATATAATACATATAATACGTAGTTTATAACAATATACATTACATATGTTAAAAAAAAAAATATATATATATATACATATATATTAGCTTCTATAAAATAAAATAATTATTTAAAATTTGGTCAATACAAATCGAAAATTAAATGAAAATTGTCACATTTTCCGTTCTTATACACATACTAGTTATCTTCGATGAAATTGTATTATATATGTGTGCTATTTATATAATCTTATATTTATATACATATACATACATATGTATGTATATATATATATATATATAATATAAATAAACAAGTGGATAAAAAAATGATAGATTACATCCCTCGCTTCATATAGATTTCCTTAATTCCAAATTGGAATCACGGCATGCTTCTTGAATTTCCTTTGTTTCGCAAAACGTCGTTATTTCAGCCTCGTTAGCTCAAGTGGATATGTTGATATGATTATCCTGACATGTTTTCACATATGTCCTTTAGTCGGCAGAGAGAAAAGGGATTCCAAATATGAATTTTAATTCCTCCAGAGAAAATCCAAAAAGGAACACATTTCCATTTGTTGATTTCAATTGTTTCTGGCCATATGTTCTATTAAAAGTCCATTTATACACTTGCCTGTTCAAAAACAGGAAAAAATTATTGTTATTCGTGTCATGTTAATGTTTTATCATTTAGATGGGCGCGCATTTTTTAGCGCATGCGCGGATGCAAAATATTTTGCGGTTGTCAAAGACAACAGAGAGAAGACTGAGAGGTGTCATGACCTGTTTTTAGATGATTCCTGGAAGCAATACTCCCTCTATGGACATTGAAAACGTGGACGTAAACTACAAAGCCAATATCCATGAATGTTAGAGGGTAATATATAATGTGCACAATTTCTGGTTTTGTTCCGTGCTATGTGTACGAAATGCCGGTAGCACCAATGCTTTATAACAATTAGATACTTATGTAAATTGTATGTAAATTGATAATAAATAAATTATTCAATCGGGAAAGATACTGTAATATTCAAAGATAAAATAAATATTTTTCTAGACTCATTGTCATATTTATATCTTTTCATTTACAAAACACAAAATGCCTGTGAGATAAAAACATTATTAACCGTCATTTCTATAAATCTTCTTAAGCAACAGTAAACTGATTTTTGATATTTATCAATCATTTTTTTAATTATTTTAAAATTTAATTATTAATACATGTATAGAATTTGTCAAATTAATCACTGATTCTTTCGAAGTTATTATAATTAAAACTCGAAAAATATAGACATTGCAAAATATTTTAAGTCTTTTCCTTTATATAAAATATAAAGAATTCATATGTTCCACTTTAATATAGCTAACATTATTTTTATATATTTTTATTATATTTTTCATTCCGATATATTTTTATGCTAACTACATATTACAAAATATATGACAAAATATAATACCAATTTAATATAAAATATAATTCAAAATTAAATACTAAATAATTTATTACATGGAATAATTTATTACACGAAAATGTCCAAAATACGTATAATATAAAATTTATAAAAATTTTTACATAGATTAGACGATACTGATCAGCAAAGATTAATTACGCGAATTTATTATTAATAATAGATATGCAATAATAGAATTTAATAAGTTTTATATAACGTAAATAATTGTGATCAAAAGAGTCATTAATAAAATTATTGATTACGAATACAGTACTCACTGTCCGAGTCAATTGCGAATTTTTATAAGATAAATCGCGATTCGAATTCACGAGAAAACGCGACAAATAAATAAGTCGAAAATATGTGAAATATTTGATCGCAATACGTATAATTTCTATAATATAATAATTAAAGCTCTCAATAGACACGTGCGCGATATAATTATTATCACGTAAATATATAAAATCGGAAATATTTCGACAAACATTTGAGGTCTGTAATGTCTGTGAATATGCAATTCACCGATCGATTTTGTTACGTCCAGACCCTTGAAAGGTCGGAGACAATCTGGAAGAACGTAACCTACTTACCCGGTGACACTTTCGGGCGTGTGTATGGATCGGGTCGAGCGCACTGTGCTGGGGCCTAACACAGGTCAGTGACCAGAATGGTCCCTTTAACACTGTGAGTGTCTTAGGCCGATGCGCTCGTTAGTCCCTTTTCGGTAAGAGAATCTAATCTCTTTTACACGGGACGGGACCTTGTGCGATATTGGAAATAAAGAGATGAGTGTGGGAAGATGTAAATAAATTTATCCCTTTATTATAAATTAAAATTTATTCAAAATTATCATTAACGGGTTTACAAGAACATCTTTAATGTGCGAGTAGTGTGTGTGTGTGTGTGTGTGTGTGTGTGTGTGTGAATATGTAAATTCGCGGGTGTTACATTAATATGGAGGACATCAGCCAGGAATAAATAAAAGGAGTTGAGGAGGCTATATCCTGGCTGGATTTTACAATTTTCCTATTTAAACAAAAATCTAAAGAAGTATTTCAGGGAAAGAACGAAGGTCAAAGGTCATCGAATTGGATGGTGGACGGAGGGAATTTTCTTATATATAGAATAGGGCTTGGATGAGGACGGCTAATGGTAAAGGTGAACCGGGGAGGTACCAGGGTATTATTGAGTCGGGAGGGGCAGTAGTTAGGTAATGTAGGAACTCTTCGTGGTCCACGTCACCTGGACCCACGCAATAAGATCCTTCAGGGATAGGGATATCGAGGAGGGGGAACTGGCTTATAAAATAGTTTAATTGATCGGGATGGGAAGGTTCAGGGGTAGGATTCGGGAGAGGATATTCTGATGGGGACTCTGGGGGGAAGTCGAAGGGATGGGAGGTCTCGTCAAAGTAAGGAGGATATCCTACGAAATCCTCCGGATCCTCAAGGAACTCTGAGGCCTCCGACGAAGAATCGGAATCAAGAGTAATTATAGGTATACGGGATTATATGGGAGACGAGGATCGGGGCGCTAATAAAGGTTGGGGAGAAGAGGGAGGGGAAGGCTCGGGAGAGATCGGGGTAGAAGATCTGGGAGGTGATGCAGAGAGAGGAACAGGTGTACTGGGGGAGGAAATAGGGGAGTAACTAGGTGGAGGGATCGAGGGGGATCTATGAGGTGAGTGTATGCGTGTGCCGTTAACGGGGGTGAAGTTATTAATGTTGCTAATATCTATTCTATCGGGGAGGTCCGCCGTGGATTGAGGATGTTGCCTCCTTAAGAGTCTGTTGCGACGATTCCGCCACCGTAACGCAGCCCGCCGTTTAGAGGGTGGCACTAATAATAATTTCGCGTTTAAAAATAACTTAGGAATGCTCGAATATAACCCTTCCAAATTTTATTATAAATGTCATTCGGTGAGGATCATTTCAAATTAGATGAACTAGGAATTAGTTCACAACGATTCTACTTCTTCTAGATTGTGCACTTAAATGTTAGATAAAAGAGAAAATATATAATAATAAAAAAAAATGAATTCAAACGGATTGGGGTGTCAATGGAGGTCGAAGGTGAACGAGGAAATGTTCGTGAATCGCCTTGCGGAGATTCACAACGAACAAGGAAATGTTCGTGAATCGCCTTGCGGAGATTCTCAACGAACGAGGAAATGTTCGTGAATCGCCTTCCGGAGATTTTCAACGAACGAGGAAATGTTCGTGAATCGCCTTGCGGAGATTCTCAACGAACGAGGAAATGTTCATGAATCGCCTCGCGGAGATTCTCAATGAACGAGGAAATGTTCATGAATCGCCTCGCGGAGATTCTCAATGAACAAGGAAATGTTCGTGAATCGCCTTGCGGAGATTCTCAACGAACGAGGAAATATTCGTGAATCGCCTTGCGGAGATTCGCAACGAACAAGGAAATGTTCATGAATCGCCTTGCGGAGATTCTCAATGAACGAGGAAATATATAAAGGAGGAATGAACCGGAGAACAAGATTCAAATAGCTGATTCGAAAATGAAGACAAAACGAAGATAATTATCGTTATTGTTGATTTAGGTGGTAAATAAAAAAAATGATCCTTTCCATTGACAAGTTAATCATGGAAGGTAAAAAAAAAAGGGGATACTAATCGGATGAACTTACTAATTGTTGAGTGCGTTGAAAAAATTTGACTTAGGCCGGACTGTGAAGCTAGACCTCAGAATTGGATTAGCAGGAGCGTCCAGAGGACCTCAGGGATCACACTCACTTCGATTTTCGTTACTTGAACTTTTTGATTAATATATATATATGCTTTTATATTGCGAACTGATGCGGAGAAGGGCAAGCCGAAAAAATTCTTGAGATTAACTGCATGTCCGCGCTCTCAGCTCATGAATTTTAAAGGCTCGTTAATTTTTTGCTCCTTCTCCCTTCTGGATGGTGGGAATTTCTTTAAGCAATCAAAAAATTTTTACTATTCCCTTCTTAGGGATCAAGGAGTTAGATTTTTAGGAAGAGAGGGTGTCTTAGACCTCTAATTGGTTAAGCCCTTTTTCTTAAGGTTTGACTTCACCATCCAGTAGAGAGTGGGAGCGACCTGATTTCCTTATCTCCTACGATTTGATTGAGAATGGCCTATTGATCCAGCGCACGTGCGATATTAATTTTATGGCTCTGCTCATATTTACCTTTTGGTCAATTTCCCGATCACCAAGGCTCTTATTTCAAAGTCTCTGAGACGACCCATTGATACGCATGGATTGAATTTCTTATATTTCCGAGGCTCGTAAATTAAAATTTTTATTTAAATTTTCTTAGCGCTATCTCGACTGGCCACTCTGCTTGTTTATCCGAGTTGGGTTTTCTTTATTTTAAATTCAACCCAATCGTTGATTACTTCTAAGAAACATTTCGATGAAAGAACAGAATCGTGAAGTCCATCGGACGTAACAATTTACTTGCGAATTTTTATAAGATAAATCGCGATATAAAATTCGCGATAAAACGCGACGAATAAATAAATAAATGGATAATATTCAGAATATTCAATTGCAAATATACGCGAGTGACATACCGGTAATCCGATAAAAAAAGGAGCGATTTTAAAAATGGAGAACGATTAACATCTTATTTCTACATCAGATTTCACAAGATCAATCTGCGAAGAAAAGTTAAGTGATCCATTGAACGTCGGAAAATTCACTGTAGAAGAGAATAAATCCTGGATCTTCCGGACTATTCCCGATAGCAATGATTTTAGTAATAAATCAACGACAATTATCCCTCGTCATTATCTTCAATTCACGAAATCGATGTACACATCAGAAAACATGTTCTTTCATTACTAAGAAATATATTTCTTTATTAAAATTAAGTTGACATAACCTTTGTTATTGAAATGTGATTACGAACGATTATATTAATAAATAATAAAATACATGCATTATTGGAGTTTGTGTTAAATGTGCGAACACATATAATTTGGAGTACCGTTTGTGCGCGCGAGACGAATCGAATCCGATATCAGTAAGATTTAAAAAAATTTAATTCAAACATTCTGCAAAATAAAATTAATCAAATAATTTTAAACGATTAATTCTAGATTAATTTACTAGATTCTTATTCTTATA
Source organism: Camponotus floridanus (assembly GCF_003227725.1). Classification (NCBI taxonomy): domain Eukaryota; kingdom Metazoa; phylum Arthropoda; class Insecta; order Hymenoptera; family Formicidae; genus Camponotus; species Camponotus floridanus. The sequence goes on from NW_020229238.1 coordinate 482,235, forward strand.
ACGTTTAAATTAATAATTTTTTTTCTTTAAATCAATATCTTACTGATATAGGGATATCCATTCGATTTATCTCGAAATTTTTAAGTATTCGCACATTTTATGTAACATTTATGTATAATTTAACTTATATATATATATATAACATTATTACAAATTATAAAAATATTTTGGATACGTGAATTTGTGCATGTATTTTATTATATGTGCATATATATAAAATGGTATATACCTAAATGGTATATACCTAAATGGTATATACCTAAAAACTAATATTTCAAAATGGCGATGGACATCCAATACCTGCAAATAGTTTCTTAAAAGAAACTAAAAATTAATGTTAATATCCCCAGCACCTAAAAATAATTTTTCAAAAGAGACAAATTATATTAATTAAAAATATATTCGTTTGTAATCATTTTTATCAAAAAAATTATACAAATTACTTACAATATGAAATTACTTGAAAAATTAAAATTTATACACAACGCTATATCCATATTTAATCTACTATTAAATCTTTCTGGCATTATATATATAGACAATAACATTATCAATAATGATAAAACATTTTTAAAAAAGAAAAGAAAAGATACATTTCTCTCGTCTATATATATATATATATATATATATATATATATATATATATATATATATATATAATTTAATTCGACGTTAAAGAAGCGTATCATCATTGAATTACTATCGAAATCATTGCTTTCGGAAGTTGCCAGGAAAATCTGGAATTAGTTCCTTCAATCTTACAATAAAAATTCCCAAATTTTAACAGGGTATCGGACTAGACTTCGGAAATGGATCTCACAAGAACCGATGAGAAATAATTTTCCATGATAAAAGTCGTTTCGACTCCTCGGCGGTACGAGCCACGCAACTTTCATTAACATTTATTTAACGGAAGGAACAATGATAACTCTTTTGTCTAGTAACGCGAAAAAGAACGCGAGTAAAACACGGTGTTTGGCAATGATAATTTATTAATTTATTTATGAAAATTTTTCGGCTATATTATTCGCGTGACGACACTCAAAGAGTAAATTAATGGTGCTCCGTTAAATTCCTTTTCTAGACGCGATCGCAATCGATATTGAAAAATTATTTGCTGTATTAAAATACTCTTATATATTTCAATATGACGAATGGACAATAACCCTGTTCGGTCTTGATGATGTAAACAACGCGCTGGTGTTCATGTCATACAGCCTTGGTATCATTCACACAGCGACACTCGAATAATAAAGATATAGTAGTACGAAATACGTATATATTGTTAAATTAATTATTAGTTAAACGATTATTGTATCATGACTTTAAATTATATTAAACTTTCGAACGTATAATTCGTATTAATATACATGTACCGTATATATATAAAATTAATTATTATTTATGTATATTATTTTCAAAATAGATATTATGCTTATTATTTTTTCATTTTCTCGATAGTATATATAATTCGTACTAAAAATCATATAATGCATGTATAAAATATTCCAGGTTTAACTTTAACACATTTAAAGTATCTATAATAAAGCATCTATAATATTTTTGTTATTAATTAATACTTTTATATAGAAATATTTTAATATTTTAGAAAATATTTTTAAAATAATATAATTATTTAAATATTTCGTATATAAAAATTAGCATACTCTCTTTATTTTTAATTACATTTTTTTTAAATTTATAATAAAAGAAAATATTTTTTTGCTAGTTTTACATTTAAAGTATTAATACCAGAGATAAAAGATCAAACAATTGATTGCGCGTAATAATTAGTTTTACAAAATGAATTATTTTGTGTTTTATAAAAAATAGATCTATAAAGAGTATTAATTGATTATACTTGATTATACTATTTAATTTTTGACATATTGTTTTAAAAATAGAAGTGTGTGACAAGAATTAAAATTATAAATTATCGTTTTATTGTGATCTTTATAAGAATAATTGTTTCTTTAACAATACTTAAAAATTAAGTGTATTTATTCGATGTTTTATCTCTCTCTCTCCATCTCTCTCCCTTCCTCTCTGCCCCCCTCTCCCCCCCCTCTCTCTCACTCAACTTTCTAACAATCTAAATACAATTCAAATCGAGAACGCGTGATAAAATAATCGAATGATAAAGTCACGTAGTTAAAGTTTTGCGAGGTATATTAATCGTTTAATGAATAATTAATTTATACTATAAAATATTCGTATAATTTAATTTATTCCACGCATATATACATAAATTATCAATAAGACGATGTTTGACTTTGACAATATAAACAGCAGCGCACTATTATTAATATGTTACGTAATGTTATTAATATGTTAGGTATGTAATCTATCATTTTTTTATCCACTTGTTTATTTATATTATATATGTATATACATATATATATATATATATATATATACATATGTATGTACATGTATATAAATAGCACACATATATAATACAATTTCATCGAAGATAACTAGTATGTGTATAAGAACGGAAAATGTGACAATTTTCATTTAATTTTCGATTTGTATTGACCAAATTTTAAATAATTATTTTATTTTATAGAAGCTAATTTATATATTAGAAGCTAATTTATATATATGTACACATATATTAATTTTATTCAAGGTTTTCTTACTTTATTATTCTATTAAAAAATCTGTTATTTATATTTTTATATAATTTAACACAAATTATAAAATCTTGTAAAATATTCAGCATTCGATTATTTTATCTCTACATTTTTTTACAAAATAATAAAAGTAATCAATTGGTATAAAGAAAATACACAATTAAGAAAAGTTTTTAAGAAAAAGTATGCGGATGCACATTGCAAATTCATTTTTTTTTTTAAATTAAGAGAGAGGAACAAATACATATAATATTGTTCTTATTAGATAAACTCTTTCTGCAATAGTTTGCTTTTCTAATTAATATTTCCTATAATTGATATTTTTCTGTAGAAAAATTATGATGATATTGTTTAAGAACTTGTTCATTGTGATGCACTTGTTCAAGACTGTAACAATTGTTGCTCATCGAAATTGTAAAAACAAATCTACGATTCTGACAGAATCGTTTTAGCAGCAGTCGTATGATCGTCTTCTTACACATAAATATGATGGAACCGATATCTTGAATGATGTCCATTATATAAATACTAATAAGGTCAAAATATGTTGGAACAATTTTATACAGCTAAATGTTTGATATTGTTAATGAAATCGATTTTAAGGCCATTAAGGGAAACAACATGATAAACAGTTTCAGATATAGCTTGAATCTGTAAGTAAATATATGTTAAAATTATAATATTTCTTAAATATTTCTTAAAATTATGATATAATTGTTATTAAAATTGTTATAAATGAACATATTCCAAGTAACTAATACGTCATAAAAATAAATATTTGCCGCAGAAAAACTATAGTTATTTTATTTAAAAAAAAATTTCTTTTAGGGAAATCTTCATGCTAAGTGTTTCTCATTTTTTATTTAATTCTTCGTGTTTCTCTCAACTAGCAACCAGTCAATGCTGTATCATAAGACGAGGGCGTTGTAGTAGGAAGTGGGAAGCGATTAGCGGCGCGATTAGTGCGCGATATAGTGCGAAGGAAGACAGTCAGAGAACATATTGCGTGCAAGTTTTATTCTTTAATTTAACATAACATCACAAAAATGATTTGTGTCAATTATTAACAATAGAATAAAGTGTAGAGTAAAATTAATCATTGTGGAATGACATTTATTGGAACACTTTCACAAATTTTCTACACAAAATTTGGTCCTTCGAGTCGAATATTTCGGCTATGAACAAATAACAAAAAGCTGCAGATCAAAGAGCAATAGTGTGTAATCCGCAATCAACGGGACAATTGCGCTATTTGTGAAAATTCTGATATTTCCCATTACGCAGTCCAAAACACAGGAAGGTAAGAGAGAACTTACTATTAATAACCACCATTTATATTTACGAATATATCATTGTAAACAACGTTAAAAATATCTGTTTCAGAATTTTTTTGAGCTTAAACCATATTAGCCATATTCTTTCGAAACGACTCTTCAGTTCAACGAAACAAAGAGCAGGTTATTGGATGTCTAACGTGTATCCTCACACACACACATTTCATCAGGAGCTGCAAACATCTCTCTTAATTTAATAAACACACCAACCGAAAAGGAAAACTTTATCGTACCAATCCTTTAACGGAATAGCCTAAGTGTTTATTATACATTATAAATCGGTAACGTATAATCATGGCGAATATGGAAGCGATAACTAGACTTAAGCGAGCGCGCGGTGCAACAAAGGGTCAATTGACGCGTGCGTATAATTGGATTCGAGCTTTCAACGTGCGAGATCATGCAATCGAAGAAGTCGAGATTCGATTATTCGTAATTGAAAAAGCTTGGATGGATTTTCGCGAAAAGCAAGACGCGCTCATAAATCTCGATCCCGCGTTTGAGAACGATGGTGAATTGGAGGCGGTTGAGGTTGATTATTATGCAGCAACCGCGGCCGCGTCAGCAATTATCGCCACAAAACAACAACAAGCCAATCAACTTCAAAATACTGTCCTGAATTTCCAAAACACAAGTAATCGAGTCAATCCGATAAATGAAATAAAGCTCCTGCCGATAAATTTACCATCGTTCAATGGATCTTATGATCAATGGCCGAATTTTCGTGATACATTTAAAGCTATAGTCGACGAAAATAAAAATTTCTCGGATATTAAGAAACTGTATTATTTGAGATTGGCACTGAAAGGTGTAGCTGCCAAAATCATTGCGTCAATAGAGATGTCTGCCGAAAATTATCAAGTCGCGTGGAAGCTTCTTGAAGGACGTTACGAAAATAAACGTGTACTTGTTCATCATCACTTACAAGCATTAATCAAATTCCCTGCGATCCAAAAAGAATCTCATTCATCGTTGCGTCAACTACTGGTTACAACGGAAAAGCACGTTCGCGCTCTTAAAAAACTCGGTCAACCCACAGACCAGTGGAGCACTATTCTTGTGCATTTAATGACTGCAAAATTTGATAATATCACGAAGCGTGATTGGGAAAGCAAGACTTCTTCGAAGGAGATCGCAACGTATGATCAATTCATTGAGTTTACAAAGAGTAGATGTGTCATGCTAGAAACAATGCATCTCAATAAGCCTCAAAGAGACAAATCGTCAAACAATATCATCAACAAGACTAATACATTAAACAAGAAAACAATTGCTGCAGTTTCTATTGAGTCCAAACCGGACATATGCGTAATTTGTAAGGAAGGAAATCACAAAATTTATCAGTGCCCATTCCTTAAGTCAACTCCTCAAGCTAGAAGCAAGGAAGTGAAAAAGTTGAAGGTCCGTTCAAATTGCATGAAAGCCAGACACACTCCCGAAATATGCGGATCCAGCCCCTATCGTTTATGCCATAAAAAACACAATACGTTCTTACATTTCAATAAAAACTAGTATAAAATTAGGTAAGGTATAATACGACATCAGGTTATATCAATGAATCGGAAAATTTATCAGAATCTTTTCAAAACGTATAACACTATTAAGACTTGAAGCAGAGTGGTCACACATCTGAAAAGACAATCTGGCTGACATTCTATCCAGAGACACGCAGAAAGTCTCAAGAATTTTCAACTATAATGGACCAAGCTTAACTTCAGATCGTCAAGAATGACCTAATAAATTTGCTTCGATATCGAATAAACAAATCCCGGAAATCAAAAGCCACACCAATATCTTTCACTCCACTTCCTCAAGACTTGAGTTATTCATCAAACTTTCTTTTTCTCGTTTTAAATGTGTCGCCGCATATTGTCTACGATTCAAGAACAACATACTTAACAAATCAACGAGAAAGACTGGATTCTTATCAGTGGAAGAATTAACGAAACCACAATATTACTCATACAAATTGTTCACTCCAAAGAATTTGCAGCAGAAAAATCTAATCTAAAAAAGAAGCAAGAAGTGCATAATAGAAGTAAACTTATCACTTTAACTCCATTCCCCGATTCAAAAAGTATAATTTGCATAAGTGGTAAACCTGATCATGCCAATATAGAATTTTCGCAACGCTATCCTATAATATTACCTACAAAACATCCATTCACAAAATTAATTATTTAAGATGCGCATCTTCGGCAATTAAATCTTGGATCACAAGGTCTTTTAGCTCACTTGCATCAAGCATTGGATTATTTCAGGACGACAGGCTATTCGTGTTCCCCGAAATTGACGTTTATTCCTCCGTATTCTCCACATATGGGAGGGCTCTGGGAAGCCACAATTCGGCAAAGACTCATCTAGAAAAGATTGTAGATATTACATTACTAACCTTTGAAGAACTTAGCACGATTATCGCTCAAATTGAGGCAATATTGAATTCACTATGTCTAATTTCAGATGATTCTCAAGACTATTCCGTGCTTATATCTGGACATTTCATTATCGGCGAATCATTAAATTCATTTTCAGAGCCCGACCTAAGCGATGTAAAAAAAATATACAAAAAATATACAAAACATATACTTTTGCTTATAATTTTCACAAATAAATTAATAATGTCATTAATAATTATATTAATAATGATATATACTCACTAGTATACCAACGTAATGGACTAAATTTCCTTCTCCAATAATACAGTACAGTTAGAATCCGTAACAATATAGAAGATACTGAGAATGATAGGACTTCCCCAAGCAAAGATAGAATATATAAGCTTCTTTCTGCTTTGCGATTTCATATTTTTTTATAACGAACGAAAATCTTTGCGAAATATAATTTACATTTTACATTTAGACAGTTAACAAGTAACAAAAATTAAGATACACAAATATTAAAATTTAAATTTAAAAAAAATATGCTTTTGGTTTAAGTTATTAAAAATTTATCCCATATATATAATTAAAAAATGATTTATTTACAACCTTTCGACACATAAATTATCATATGTTGAACATATATTGACGTGTATTTAACTAATATGATATCAATTTTGATTTAGCAAAAGGTTTCATTAAAAAATTAAGAATCCGCTTTTGATAAAGAAAAGAAGTCTTGTATAAATTGTATTGTATAAAAAAAATTAAAATAATATTAGTTTAAAATTGGAAGATGTTACAAAAAAGGAAAATTGCAAAAGTGTTTTATTATATTATAAATTATTTTACAATCTCTAATATAATTTTCTTAATAATTCAAAATGTTATTTTAATAATATTTCTCTTTTAATTAGTTTCATATGCAGTTTTATAAAATGAGAAGCAATTTTCTGTTTTAAAAACAGAAGATTAATAGAAATTATCAATAAAAATGTATATGAATAAGTTAGAGAATAACTAAAATTTTTATTTCTTAAATGAAGTATTTGTTTTTGTACATACTATCGATCAATACGACACGACATGACGAAATATTTGTTTATATTAGTGCAAAATCATGACATTATTGCTTATTATTTTTATGTATTGTTATAGATATTATATGAATATGTATTTTTATTACATATTACAGGTGAATATTTTCTCGCGTTCAATTGTATAATATAATTCTATGTAAAACTTAATTCATATTATATAAATAAAATATATTATTTATATATTAGTTATATATCAGTTATATTAGATAAAGTATAATATGAAAAATATATTTGACAATTTACCTAAATGTCCACCACATATCGGAACTTATTACACCTAACCAGAAGTAACTCGCTAAAAAGCAGAAATAACTGGAAAAAGCTGAAACAATAAAATAGACAATGTTTAATGTAGGAAATGTACTTTAAAATGTCGCTAATTGATAAGCCGTTATCTTTATCTGTGAAAAAACAGATTTACTTATTTTATACTATGAATTTATAATATTATAAATAATATTATAAATATAATATTATAAATAATAAATATTTACATTTTTTTATACTATGAATTTATAACATAATAAACAATATAAGTGTAAAGAGTATACATTAACAAATTCAAATAGCGAGTGTAAATTTTATTAAAATGTCGCTAATCTGAATAAATGTCACTGTATCTCTGTATATGAAAAAAATTTTAATTTTTTAAAAATAACAAAAAATAATATAATTAATAAGTACATGTTAATATTAAATTAAATAATAATTTAAGGGACACATAATTCTACAGAATTTTAATAATATTATTAGAAAAATATTTATTCAAATAAATTCAAATAAATTATATGATAAAGTATAAATCAAAAATTCACTATTAGTTTTTGTCTTTTCAAAGTTTTAACAATTATATATGTTTTATCGTTAGAAAATAATTAACAGTATACACCAATCACAGTTTAATCTATATAATGCATTGCCTGCATTATTATATGTTTTGCCTATACTGTACCGCTTATAATATAGATGAAATATAGTTTATCTGTCATGATTTGCTTTATAATATCGGCTGAATTTGCAATAAACAACAAACAGCTGTATATAGGCAGCACGAAACTATGTATATTACGAAGCTCTAGCAATATAGAGTTTATTAAGAGAATATCATCAGCACATAGCATATATATACATAGCATAAATACTATCAGATATAGATACGGCAACTCAAATATGTAATATTTATCTTTAATTTCACGTTGTGAAATGTGAGAAATTCAAAGATAAAATACGCTCTTTCACTGATTTTCTTGAAAATTTCCAAGCAGGTAATCGCATTAAATTGGATATCATCCATAGTAGCCAATAGAATGTTGGGTGGACGAATATGTCGAAATCAGGAAGATACAGAGATCCGTTTTCAAAAAACTCGTACTTGTAAAAGTACCAATAGTCCGGATAAAACAGTAAGTATATATTATAGTTTCTTGACACAATTTCTTGATGGTCAATTGCAAATGTTTATTCATTCTCTTTTCGTTGTACAATATAATATGTTTTGAGTAATTCGAATAATTCGAGTATGTGCTTGGAAAAATATATTCATTTTTTTCAGAAATGCAATCGCCGTTCACCAAGCGATTGCCGAGAGGACAACAGAACTGAATGCAAGTTATATTGTCACATTTTTCGTGTGGAACGATGTGATTTTCAATATTATTATTTATTTTGTTTATATCATAGTTAATATGATTATATGTCTCCTCCTATATTGTCCTCTTTGTTGACACTTGTGAAGTTTCACGGAGTCGTTGAAGATGAAGTGAAAAGTAAAATTATGCAAAACCAAAATGCAAAATTTTCACATTGTCAACAATTTATGAACTCAATTTTTTTTTTTACAATTTTTCAGCAATTTCTCAATCTGCTATGTTATGACTACAGCGAATTTTTCAAAATACGCATGATATTGTTCGTCTGCCATGGTAAAGTCACAACATCATTCTCTTTCTAAAGACAAAACTTGCAAAACTACTTATTATAAAATAAAAGATACATTTGCGCGAATAATAAGATGCAATTATCGACAATAAACTTGTTAATGAAACAACTTATCTATTGTAAAATATACTGTATATACAGGATACTTCGCAGAAAAGAACTTTATTGCTAACCTACAGTTTCAAAAATACTATGATATTTAAGAATTTTATGAAGCCACGGATAAATAATGAAAATTTTTTTATTTATATTAAATATATATCATATGATTGAAAAATTTATCTCGAAAAACAATGAAAAAATCATAGTTACGGATGTAAAAAAAAATTTTCTTCAATTGTTTATCTCACATTATAGATGATATATATCTATTTAAATGGAAAATATGGAATTTTATGCAAAATCCGGTTTGCAGTTATTTATATTTCATGTACAATTGGAGGATTTACATCCGGAACAATTAATTAAAGACATATTGGATTTTTAACATATTGGAAATAGAATGATAGCACAAATAATGCCGAATATTTTTGATTAATATTTTTTATTTTTTTTACGCCCTTAGTTAAGATTTTAACAAATGCATATACATTTACATATGCATATACATTTTTTGCAAGAAAAAAAACGTCATGTATATAAAAAAAATACTTTTAAAAAATCTAACATATATTTTCCGTAGAAATAATGTAAATTTTTTTAAAAGAACGATATCCCCCTAAAAAAATCTTATGAAGGTAAAAAAGTACGCCAAATACATGAAAAAAATCTTTAATAAAATCAAAAATCTAAAAGAGTAATAAAAATAAAATATATAAAAACCGATATGAGATACTATTGTTTCTCTCTCTCTCTCTCTCTCTCTCTCTCTCTCTCTCTCTCTCTCCCCCTCTCTCTCTCCCCCCCCTCTCCCCCTCTCTCTCTCTTCTTTATAACACATCGCTCAATAAGTTCCGGGCCTGACATATAAATGGCGCCACTAATAACAAATCCATATTATTTTGGGGAAGCACCAATATTCAAACGCGGATCAAGGATCCATTCCTTTGCTTGAACAGTATTTTTCCCTATCAGGAAGCAATGTTTTATCAAAACACGAAATTCCAATTTTTCCATTCTTTTGAAAATTGCAAAAGTAGCGTCACTAAAACCACTGTAACTTGTAAACTAATGGTCCGATTGAGTTGAAATTTTAACACGGCGCGTTTGAATATTGGTGCTTCCCCAAAATAATATGGATTTGTTATTAGTGGCGCCATTTATATGTCAGGCTCGGAACTTATTGAGTGATGTGTTACAATAAGTTTACCAAAAATATTAATTTTTTCTATAAATCGATTAAAATATTTTCGAAATTTTTCAAAAAAAGTAAAGCATAAAATTTGTATAATAATGCATAAAATCTGTTGTACGGCGTATTCGATAGATCGTGCATGATCGCGGCTACGTAAGGTCGTAATTAAAGTCGGCATAAGCGACTACATTAAATCGTTGATGATCTCGTCCGTGGACTTTGTTATCTTCAATTCCTTACACTACCGATGAATGGAAAAGCGGCCCAACGGCTCTACGATTCTCAAATGATCAACGGTCAACGACGAAGTCAGTCGCAGCATGACAACCAAATGATTATAAGACAAAAAAAGCAAACATATTTATTTATCTGGATACGTTCCAAGGCATCGTCACGATGTGCTGGATTGAGACGTCCGAGTGCTGGATTGAGACGTCATCACGACTCAGAACGTAACACAAAGTGTTATCACGAAGAATTCGCTGCGTAACATTTCATAAAAATAAAGAAAGTTCGTATCTAACACATGTATAAATTATAATAAAAGAAGTGCATAGCAAACCAGAGAATGAGTGCGAAAGCACTGAACCTGATTTATTCCGTCTGATTTTTTATACAAAATAATCATTTTTAAATTGCTCAAGCTACAAAACAATTTACATCGCATTTAAATATGTACAAATTAAAATTAAAAGATGAAATATAGATATCTACACAGTAAAAAATTTTATGTTAAATTTAACATATTTCACATGTCCCATTTATACACTTTAATTTTCATGTTAATGTAACAGAAGGCAAGTATGTAAATAAATAACACAATATGTTTAGAAATTAATTGTAATATGTTTAAAAATTAACACAAAAGTGTAACACTTAAACTTTATCTGAAAATAAAGTTTATGTTAAAATAACATATTTATAATGTTAAATTTAATTAAAAGAAAATGTTATTTTTACATTTTTGATGATAAATAACAGAATAGATATGTCGATCTAACATATGGAAACTGTTATAGAGAGAAAAATAACACAATTTATCTGTTCATTTTAACATATAACATATCTCATAAAAAATTCGTGCATTTACATATTAATTGTGTTGTTTTAACTCTTAGGAACGGTGAATATTAACTCAACGCAGAAATGTCAAAATGACGCAACGATAATATGTTACATTAATATAAGAGTATGTTAAAAATTTTACACAAAAATTTTTACACCAGAACATTTTAACAGACATACAATATGTTTTTCACAAATGTGTTGACATGGTACAGTTAGTCAAACTTGTAACCGTTTCATTCGAAGTTTTGGAAAAACACTTGCAATTCTGACAGAACCGCTTTAATAGCAGTCGTATGATTGTCTTTTTACACACGAATATAATGAATATACCGATACATTGCATGTTTCTTAACAAAATAATATTAAATAAGACGTACCGCACTGGAATATTAAACAACGAAAATACGTACTCTATTGTCATAATCCAATCTATGGCTATTATAATAAACAGCATGATAAACAGTCTCAGATACAAACTGAACCTGCAAATGAATATATCTTTTATATTTTCTGAATTTGTTTCATAAAAATAAATATTTCTTTCGAAAAAATTATAATAATTTCACATTATTAAATATATAAAAATGTTTGTGTACAAACCATCGCATGTTATCATTATAAAATCTGCTTTCTGAATCTCTTAGACGACGGGCTGTATCCTTTTCATAACGCATAATTTTCAATGCTGTGTAAATAGATAAGCAAACGCTACTAATAACACAGACACTTTTCGGCCCGCCAAAATACAATAGATACGCCGCATTCTCTGCAAAAAATAATAATCTTCTTTACATCACATATTGCAAATGTAACAGAAGAACATATTTTTATTTTTAAAATGAATTCTCAAAGTGTTCATTAATTAGAAGTTTTGTAATAAAGTTATCTTAATAGTGACATACACTCACCATGAAACCAAAAAGTATCGACACAAAATTCCGGTTGGATTAAGTTTTTCGGCACATTGGGAACGAACTCCATAACAATACAAATGATAGTAAAAATAAAGGGACCTCCCAATGCAAAGATAGAATATATTAATTTTTTTCTCTTTTGTTTTCCTCTTTCGTTTCTTTGAAACGAGCGAAAATCTCTACAAATGCAAAGTTTACTTTATAATTAAATAGTAACAAATAAAACCAATTGTGATGCCTTCCTTCAAATATCTCAAATGTCTGCTTTATATAAATTATAAAAAAATGATTTATGCTATATAGTGCCACAAAATAATAAACGTTACTATATATTCAAATATATCGATATTTTACTATCATTAGATTAATTTTGATTTAGCAAAATGTTTAATAAAAAAATTCGGAATCAATTTCCGTTAAAAAGCTTGACTATTTTGTATTATTATAAAAAAAGAGAAAAAATTTTTTAACGATATTGGCTTATATATAAAATTAAAAAAACATAAAATTATGAAAAGGTTAGTAATATTACATTATAAATTTTGAAATTATATTATGAATTTTTTAATAATTTAATATAACTTTATTAATAATTTAAAACATTTTATTTTAATAATCATTAATAGCATTAATATCATTTTGCCTTTAACAATTGAATGCGTGCTTATAAAATCACATCAATTTTTTGTTTTAGAAAAAGCAGATTAGAAATTTCCAATAAAAAAATGTGCATGTTTCTGAAATGCACCTGTGTCATATCTGCATTAAAATGATCGTTTCTCAAACCAAATAATTATTTATATACTACCAAGACACGATATATTCTTTCCGATCAATGCAAATCATTATTCTTCTTTATCTTTATGGAATGTTATAGACATAAACTGAATGTATTATTTATAGATATCGTATACGTATGAATATTTTATGATATCATGCTTTCGTCATATAAGAAATATCACTATCTTATAAAAATAAATTTATATTATAGATAAAGTTTGGCATATATACATACATATATATATATATATATATATATATATATATATATATGTATACAGGATGTCCCACCTAGAAGTGGCCACCCCCTTTTTTCTTTTAAACTAAAAGAGATAGACCATAACAAATATATATGAAATTAAATGGCTTTAACTGAACTTTATTGTGAGTATAGTGATTGATTACAAAATTTATCTGTATTAAAGAACGGAGAGATATGTATAATTTTTTTATAATAATGTAGATATTTTGATATAATAAAAGTTGTAGCGCTGTTTGAAACGAATATAACGATGTATGATTTAATGTAAATATATTTTACATATTATACGAAATTTTCCGGCTTGAAATATCGCGGGCGACGTCCACCATTTCATTTTCGGCCCTGCGATATAGCCAACTTCTGACTGAGTATCATGATTAAATGACAACATGACATATGTCAACCTCTAATGCACGAGTCAGAAGTTGGCTATATCGCAGGGCCGAAAATGAAATGGTGGACGTCGCGATATTTCAAGCCGAAAAATCTCGTATAATATGTAAAATATTTACATTAAATCATACATCGTTATATTCGTTTCAAACAGCGCTACAACTTTTATTATATCAAAATATCTAATTATTATAAAAAAATTATACATATCTCTCCGTTCTTTAATACAGATAAATTTTGTAATCAACCACTATACTCACAATAAAGTTCAGTTAAAGCCATTTAATTTCATATTTGTTATGGTCTATCTCTTTTAGTTTAAAAGATAAAAGGGGGTGGCCATTTCTAGGTGGGATACCCTGTATATATATATTAAACAATTTACCTAAATGTCCACCAAAAGTCGAAACTCATTACACTTAACCAGAAAAAACTTGACAAAAAACAGAAACACTCGAGTAAAACTGCAACAATAAAATAAACAATTTTAAAATGTCACTAATTGACAAGCATTTTGTATATCATTAGGAACTATATTATATTATACAAAGTTTTTCTTCGACTTTAATAGTAAAAAATTATCACAGAAAACAATATAATTAATTAACACACGCTAATATTGAATAAAATAATGTTTGGATTTCAAAAATATATAACTTTATAAGATTTGAATAGTATTATCAAAAAATATTAGGCAAAATAATTTAAATTGTATTTTACGTTAAAGTAAAATAATATATTATTTTAATTCTTTTCACTATTAATTCTTGTTTATTATATTTTAGTATATCGTACATTCAAGTTTTATGGCAAAAAAATTAATAAAAATTAAGTGCCAATGTACTTTTTTTTACTAACGTGAAATAAAAAAAATCAAAATAATATTTTATTTTATTTTAACATACAATAAAATTTAAAGTGCTTCGCCTAAATATTTTTTTGTTACAAAAATTAATAAAAAGTAAACTAATGTACACACTGCATTGACTGCATTATTATATGATTTGGCTGTACTGTACCAATTATGACACAGATGAAATGTGAAATATCTGCTACGTTTATTGGATAGAGTGATTGGAAAAATATAATCTGAATTATGCTTCCAAAAAGTAAAAAACTGCAGTAATTGCGCAGCATGAAACTATGTATGTTACGAAACTGCGGTAGTATAGAATACACCATAAATGTTGTCAGCAAACACAACATAGACACTATATGGCAACTCAAAACTAAAAAGTTTAATTCTTCATTTAAGATGCTTTTGTATACTTTATCGTCTCCTTTATTGTATTCTTCATCGCCCAAGCAGAAAATTGCATCGAATTGATTATGATCCACTACGGCCAAACAATAAGATGTTGATTCGTAAAATTTGTCGTAAAAAGGACGATACAGGAAGCTGTTTACGAAGAACATATACTTAGAGTACTTGAAATAATTATCCATAATACTCGGAAGGAAACGTGTAATTTCCTGGCACGGATTTTGAACGGTTAGTGGAAAAAGCTCATCCACCTTCTTATTTCCGCTCTGTATCGAATTGTTTGAGCTATATATGTTTGGGAAAACATATTCATTTTTACTAGCAATGCAATTATTGCCAACCAAACGATCATCAAGCGGACAACAGAGCTGAATGCAAGTTATATTGGCACATTTTTCATATAGAACGGTGTAATTTTTATTATTATCATTATTCGTTTTGTTTTTAATAAAGTTTGAATGATTATATGTCTCCTTCCATATGTTGTCTTCTTTGTTGTCACTTGTGAAATTTTCCAAAGTCTTTGAAGATGAAGTGATAAATAAAACTACGAAAAACCAAAATGCAAATCTTTCACTGCACATCTTTAACAATTTGAGAACTCAATTTAATTTTTTTCTAATCTACAATTTCTTAATCTGCTATTACGACAGCAAATTTTTTAAAATACGCATGCTATTGTTCGTCTGCGGTGGTTAAGTCACGACAACGTTATTCTCCTTCTAAAGACAAAACTTGTAAAACTAGTTATTATAAAATAATAGACACATTCGCGCGAATAATAAGACGCAATCATCATTGACTTGCTAATGAAACAACTTATCTATTGTAAAATATACTGTATGTACATACAGGATACTTCGCAGATAAAACTTTATTGCTAAGCCATAGTTTCAAAAATACTATGATATTTAAGAATTTTATAAAGCAACGGATAAATAATGAAAATTTTTTATTTATATTAAATATATCATATAATTGAAAAGTTTATCTCGATAAACAATTTTATTCATTTTTTATTCACATTATAGATATAATATCTATTTAAATGGAATTGTGATATAAATCTATCTAATAAAATTGTGTAATTTTATGCAAATCGGTTTGCATTATTTTCATTCACGTACAATCGAATTTACATGGAAACTAATTAAGTATATTTTTGATATTGAATAGAATGTCAATGTAGCTATTTTGATAATATTTTTTATTTTTCTTTAAAAAAAAACTTATCATTTATAGATAATTAATTATACATGTATGTACATACAGATAAAATGATTACTTGCAGATAAATAATGGAAATTGTGAATGATAACATCTATTAAATGAAAATTGTGTAATTTTATTGCTAAGCCATAGTTCAAAAAATACTATGATATTTAAGAATTTATAAAGCAACGGATAAATAATGAAAATTTTTTATTTATATTAAATATATCATATAATTGAAAAGTTTATCTCGATAAACAATTTTATTCACTGTTTTATCTCACATTATAGATGATAATATCTATTTAAATGGAAATTGTGAATGATAACATCTATCTAAATGAAAATTGTGTAATTTTATGCAAAATCCGGTTTGCAATTATTTTCATCTCACGTACAATCGGAGGATTTACATTGGAAACTAATTAAGTATATTTTTAGGATATTGGAGATAGAATGATGGCTCAAATGATACCGACTATTTTGGATTAATATTTTTTAATTTTTCTTTAAAAAAAAAACTTTTTCATTTTCATAGAAATAATCTAATTATACAAGAAATGTAATGTACAAATTGTGTATCGTTCTAGATATAAAAATCCAGAAAAATATAAGTCAATTGCAAGTATCATTTAATATCATTTATTTATATTCGATATTATGCTAGATTAAGTGATTTATGTTTTTAATAACTCATTTATACATTATGATGTATTCATATGTAATATATGATAAATTATAAATTTGATATTTTTATAAATTCGTATAAAAAATGTTTATATCTAAATATACATATAGATATTAATGAGACATGTAGAAGGCCTAAAAAGAAAAATAAAATTAAATGATAACAGTTGAATATGCTCACAATAAAATAATCAATAATGGAATGGAAAAGAAATAATAATAAATTTCGAGATTTTCAAAAAGAATTTGATTCAAAAATCAATTTATGCTTTTCTTCTTAATTAATATATGGAGGATTAATTTTTCATACATATTATATACTTATAAATATTATATTAATTAATGCAAGCTATAAAAATACTTAAATGCAAATCGCCCTCAAGTGCATAATATTATATGACAAAGCATTCATGTCGTCGACACGGCGCACGTAAAATACAATTATATGAAAATAAATTCGAAATTGAACATATAAAGAATTTTAAATAACGGATACGTTTAAAACAGTCCTGTTCAAATATTTTTATAATTGATTTGAATCATGCGACGTGGTAGCGTTGCGACACCAAATATATAGAAAACTGATAAAAAACTGAATCCGAGCATTGAGAGTCACTGTTCTCGACGCAGCGTTACCAAGTAGCTTATCCGGAATTTTACATTAAATAAACTTTCGACTAAAATATTTCAGAAACCAAAGCCGTAATCAAAAGTCTAACGGCACTTTTATTATATAATATGGATACAAGCTTCCGATTGCGAGCAGTTTGAATAAAATTGATGCAGTCAATCCCGAGAAATGATAATTGCATGTCAGAATTATGACATTTTTCATTTTTCTTCAAAATAAGGTACAGAGTCATGAACGAATCTTCGCACACATTCAAAGCGATTTTATCCCTCAATCTGCGTTCACATCGCGCATATATGATTATTCTCTTTAGTGTGCAAAAATGCTTTAACAGACATAACTTTTTTTAAGAGACAAAACCATTTATGTACATATGTGTGCATATATGTGAGAGATTAATTTATTGCATAATAATTTTCAAAAATCTTTTGGCAGTAAAAAATAATATTTCAAAAACGGAATATCACAAAAGTATAAATACTATGCTGTTAGATGAGACTTCTAAAGAGATTAATTTATACTATATTTATTATTACAATAATATTCAAAAACCCCTTGGGAGTGAACTGTAATATCTAGAAAATGAAGCTTCGTAAAAATACGCGATTTACGCCCTTAGATAAGATTTTTTAAAATGCATATACATTTTTTGCAGATATAATATAAATTTTTACAAAAAGTGATGATATCTCTCCAGAAACAACCTTACAAAGGTAAAAACAATACGTCAAATATATAAAAAAATATTTTTAAAAAATCTAACATATTTTCTGTAGAAATGATGTAAATTTTTACAAAAAACGGTGAGATCTTCCGAAAAAAATTTTATAAAGGTAAAAAAATACGCCAAATATATGAAAAAAATCTTTAACAAAATAAAAAAGTCTAAAAGTGTGATAAAAATAATAAATAAATAAATTAATTAATTAATATATAAAAACCGATATGAGACCAATCTTTTGGCCAAAAATATTAATTTTTTCTATAAATCGATTAAGATATTTTCGAAATTTTTTTTCAAAGAAAGTGAAACATAAAATTTGTATAATAATGCATAAAATCTGTTGCAACAGCGTATTTGATAAATCGTATATGATCGCGGCTACGTGAGATCGTAATTAAAGTCGGTATAAGCGACTATATTAAACCATTGATGATCTCGTCCATGGCTTTCATTATCTTCGATTGCTTACACTATCGATCAGTGCAAGACGGCCCAACGATCCTACGGCTCTCGAATGATCAACGGTCAATGGCGAAGTCAGTCGCAGCATGACAAACGATTATAAGACCAAACGATTATAAGACAAAAAAAAGCGAACATATTTTTGTTATGCGGATACGTTCCCTGGTATCGTCACGATCCGAGTGCTGGATTGAGACGTCATCGAGATCAGAACGTAACACGAAGTGTTATCACGAAGAATTCCCTGCGTAACATTTCATAAAAATAAAGAAAGTTCGTATCTAACACATGTATTACAAATTACAATAATTGTATTACAAATTACAATAAAAGAAGTGCATAGGAAACCAGAGAATGAGTGCGAAAGCACTGAATCTGATTTATTCCGTCTGATTTTTTATACAAAATAATCATTTTTAAATTGCTCAAGCTACAAAACAATTTACATCGCATTTAAATATGTACAAATTAAAATTAAAAGATGAAATATAGATATCTACACAGTAAAAAATTTTATGTTAAATTTAACATATTTCACATGTTCCAATTTATATACTTTAATTTTCATGTTAATGTAACAGAAGGCAAGTATGTAAATAAATAACACAATATGTTTAAAAATTAATTGTAATATGTTTAAAAATTAACACAAAAGTGTAACACTTAAACTTTATCTGGAAATAAAGTTTATGTTAAAACAACATATTTATAATGTTAAATTTAATTAAAAGAAAATGTTATTTTTACATTTTTGATGATAAATAACAGAATAGATATGTCGATCTAACATATGGAAACTGTTATAGAGAGAAAAATAACACAATTTATCTGTTCATTTTAACATATAACATATCTCATAAAAAATTCGTGCATTTACATATTAATTGTGTTGTTTTAACTCTTAGGAACGGTGAATATTAACTCAACGCAGAAATGTCAAAATGACGCAACGATAATATGTTACATTAATATAAGAGTATGTTAAAAATTTTACACAAAAATTTTTACACCAAACAATTTTAACAGAAATACAAAATGTTTTTTACAAATGTGTTGACATGGTACAATTAGTCAAACTTGTAACCGTTTCATTCGAAGTTTTGGAAAAACACTTGCCATTCTGACAGAAACGCTTTAATAGCAGTCGTATGATTGGCTTTTTACACAAGAATATGATGAACGTACTGATATATTGTATGGTGTCCATCATCAAAATAATACGATAGACGTACCACAGTTTAACGTTATTAATATCGTCAACATTATTAATTTTATTAACACCGGAATTATTAACATCAATCTGCCAAAAACAGTACACAGTTATTATAATCCAATTTGTGGCCATTATAATAAACAGCATGATAAACAGGCTCAGATGCAGATTGAACCTGCAAATGAATATATCTCTTTTATATTTTCTAAAGTTATGATATATTTGATTCTATAAATATATTATGACCAAACACATTTTAAGTAATTTATTTCAAAAAATAAATATTTCCTTCAAAAAAATTATAATGATTATTAAATATATTTAAATAACTATATAATAAATAGGTACTACTAACTTAAATTAAAATCAAAATCAACGATGTGATTGTACAAGAGAGCTCGTTTTTATGAAAATATATTATCGTCAATAAAGAAGTCTCAGAATGAATATTTCTCTCTTTCTCTTGTATTGGAAATGATCAAAAAAGCTATTGATTTTATTAAAAGCAATACCGTTGACAAGTGAATACAACGACACATGTCTTATTGTTAAACAAGACTGATTATACATTGATATAAATATGTTTGTGTACAAACCATCGCTTGTTGTCATTATAAAATCTGCTCTCTGTATTTCTCAGATGACGGACTGTGTCTTTTTCATAACGTACAATTTTTAATGCAGTGTAAATAGATAAGCAAAAGCTACAAACAACACAGACACTATGCGGCCCGTAAAAATACAATAGATACGCCATATTTTCTAAAATAAATAATAAACTTCTTTACATCACATGTTGCAAATAAAACAGAAGAACATACATTTATTTTTAAAATGAATTCTCAAAGGTTCATTAATTAGATGTTTTGCAATAGAGTTATGTTAATAGTGACATACACTCACCATGAAACTCAAATGTATCGACACAAAATTTCGGTCGGATTAAGTTTTTCGGCATATTGGGAACGAACTCCATAACAATACAAATGATAGTAAAAATAAAGGGACCTCCCAAAGCAAAGATAGAATATATTAATTTTTTTCTCTTTTGTTTTCCTCTCTCGTTTCTTTGAAACGAGCGAAAATCTCTACAAATGCAAAGTTTACTTTATAATTAAATAGTAACAAATAAAACCAATTGTGATGCCTTCCTTCAAATATCTCAAATGTCTGCTTTATATAAATTATAAAAAAATGATTTATGCTATATAGTGCCTCAAAATAATAACTGTTGTTATATATTCAAATATATCGATATTTTACTATCATTAGATTAATTTTGATTTAGCAAAATGTTTAATAAAAAAATTAGGAATCAATTTCCGTTAAAAAGCTTGAGTATTTTGTATTATTATAAAAAAAAAGAAAAAAAATTTTTAACAATATTTGCTTAGGATATATAAAATTAAAAAAACATAAAATTACGAAAAGGTTAGTATTACGATAAGATTAATATTATATTATAAATTTTGAAATTATATTATGAATTTTTTTATAATTTAATATTACTTTATTAATAATTTAAAATATTTTATTTTAATAATCATTAATAACATTAATATCATTTTTTCTTTAACAATTGAATGCGTGCTTACAAAATTCACATCAATTTTTTGTTTTAGAAAAGCAGATTAGAAATTTCCAATAAAAAATGTGCATGTTTCTGAAATGCAACCTGTGTCATATCTGCATTAAAATGATCGTTTCTCAAACCAAATAATTATTTATATACTACCAAGACACGATATATTCTTTCCGATCAATACAAATCATTATTCGTTTTTATTTTTATGGAATGTTATTAGACATAAACTGAATGTATTATTTATACATATCACATAAGAATATTTTATGGTATCATGCTTTCGTCATATAAGAAATATCACTATCTTATAAAAATAAATTTATATTATAGATAAAGTTTGGCATATATATATAAATATATAAATATATATTAAACAATTTACCTAAATGTCCACCAAAAGTCGAAACTCATTACACTTAACCAGAAAGAGCTTGACAAAAAACAGAAATACTCGAGTAAACCTGCAACAATAAAATAAACAATTTTTAAATGTCACTAATTGACAAGTATCTTGTATATCATTAAGAACGTTATTATATTATAAAAAATTTTTTTTCAACTTTAATAGTAGAATTTATCACAGAAAACAATATAATTAATTAATACATGCTAATATTAAATTAAATAGTGTTTTGATTTCAGAAATATATAACTCTAAAAAATTTGAATATTATGAAAAATATATTATTCAAAGTAATTTAAATTGTATTTTACGTTAAAGTTTGATAAAATATTAAGTTATTTTTTTTCACTATTAATTCTTGTTTTTTAAATTTTAGTATTATCGTACATTCAAGTTTTATCGTAAAAATATTAATAAAAATTAAATGCCAATATACTTATTTTTACTAATGTAAAGTGAAAAAAATTAAAATAATATTTTATTTTATTTTAACGTATAATAAAATTTAAATTGCTTCGTCCAAATATTATTTTGGTATAAAAATTAGTAAAAAAACTAATGTACACACTGCATTGACTGCATTATTATATGATTTGGCTGTACTGTACCAATTATGACACAGATGAAATATGGAATATCTGCTATGTTTATTGGATAGAAGGATTGGAAACTTATACTCTGAACTATGCATCCGAAAAATAACAAACTGCAGTATTTGCGCAGCATAAAACTATGTATGTTACGAAGCTCCGGTAGTATAGAATACACCACAAATGTTGTCAGCAAACACAACATAGACACTATATGGCAATTCGAAAATAAAAAGTTTAATTCTTCATTTAAGATGCTTCCGTATTTTTTGTATTCTTTATAGACCAAGCAGAAAATTGCATCGAATTGATTACGATCCACGACGGCCAAACAATAAGATGTTGATTCGAGAAATATGTCGTAATTAGGAAGATACAGGGAGCTGTTTGCGAAGATCATATACTCATAGTACTTAGAATAATTATCCTTAATAATCGGAATAAAACGTATAGTTTCCTGGCACGGATTTTGAACGGTTAGTGGAAAAAGGTCGTTCACGTTCTTATTTCCGCTCTGTATCGAATTGTTTGAGCTATATATGTTTGGGAAAACATATTCATTTTCACTAGCAATGCAATTCTTGCCATCCAAGCGATCACCAAGCGGACAACAGAGCTGAATGCAAGTTATATTGGCGCATTTTTCGTATGGAAGGATGTCAGTTTTATTATTGTTATTCCTTTTGCTTCTAATAAATTTCGTATAATTATATGTCTTCCATATGTTGCCCTCCCATATGTTGTCTTCTTTGTTGTCACTTGTGAAATTTCCCGAAGTCTTTGAAGATGAAGTGATAAATAAAACTACGCAATACCAAAATGCAAAACTTTCACCGCACATCGTCAACAATTTGTGAAATCAATTTTTTTTAATCAACAATTTCTTAAGCTGCTATGTTACGACCACAGCAAATTTTTCAAAATGCGCATGATACTATTCGTCTGCGATGGTTAAGTCACGATAACAACACTCTATTTAAAGACTCTCTATTTAAAGACTCCCTCTTAAACACTCTCTATTTAAAGACAAAACTTGTAAAACAACTTATTATAAAATAATAGACACATTCGCGCGAATAATAAGACGCAATCATCATCGACTTGTTGACGAAACAAACTTATCTATTGTAAAATATACTGTATGTACAGAATACATCGCAGATAAAACTTTATTGCCCAAGCTATAGTTTCAAAAATACTATGATATTTAAGAATTTTATGAAACAACAGATAAATAATAAAAACTTTTTTATTTATATTAAAAATATCATATGATTGAAAAATTTATCTCAAAAAACAATTAAAAAATCACAAGACGAATGTAAAAAAATTTTATTCATTTTTTTATTCCACATTATAGATGATAATATATATGTTCAATTGAAAATTGTGGAATTTTATTAAAATCCGGTTTGCAGTTATTTATATTTCACGTACAATCGGAGGATTTACATCTGAAAACATTTAGTTAAGCATATTTTTAGGATATTGGAGATAGAATAATGACTCAAATAATGCCGATTTTTTGATTGAAATTTTTTAATTTTTTTTTTAAGAAATAGACTTTTTCATTCATAGAATTCTTCAAAATAATACAATTCTACAGGAAATGTAATGTACAAATTGTGTACAAATTGTACATTATTATTGTACAAATTGTACATTATTAATGTACAAATTGTGTATCGTTCTTGATATAAAAATCGTGCAGCTAGAAAAATATAAGTGAATTGCAAATAGCATTTATATTCGATATTATGGTAAATTAAATGATTTATGTACGAGGGTAGTTCGAAAAGTTCTCGGCCTGGCAAAAAAAACATGATTCACAAAATCTTTTTTTTTTTCAACATAGTTTTCAACTCAATCATTTACCACGATTTTAATTTTTTTTACCCTATATACGATCGTTTCCCGATCATGATTGCGTTTTATCGACCGTTAACACGCGCACCCATCCGCTGAGCTTTTTCATATGCAAATGTTCATGTAAGATATTGTGAACACGATCTATTGAGATGTTTGCAATGTTAGAAAGCTCACGCACTTTTACTCGTCGATCATTTAACACGCTATCGTGGATTTTTTGAATGATTTCCTCATTCGTGGCGGTTTTCGGGCGACCGAACGTTCATCTCAAGATGGATGAACGCCAGTTTAAATTCAGCAGCCATTTCTTCACTGTTGAAAATGATGGAGAAGAGTCTCCCAAAGTGGAATCCAGCTCGTTTTTTATTTCTGTTAATCCTTTTAAAACGAAATATTTTATGACTGCGCGATATTCAATTTTATCCATTTTTGGAGAAGTATCAAATCTTGTCTGTTTTACTCGAGCACAGTAAACAAACTAGCGAACGAATCTGTCTGAAACTGTCGGTACGCCCTCTGAGGATTAAACTTGAGAAAAATCATAGCCATTTGATATTCTTAGCAACATCTCTATATTAGGCCGAAAACTTTTCGAACTACCCTCGTATTTAACAATTCATTTATATATCATGATGTATTTATGTGGGATATATGATAAATATAATTAATATTTAAAAATATAATTTATAAATATAATCATATAAAAAAATTATATGTAAATATACATATAGATATTAATAAGACATATGAAAGGCTTAAAAAGAAGAATAAAATTAAATTATGACAATTGTGTGTGCTTACAATAAAATAGTCAATAGACGTATGGAAAAGAAATATAATAATAATTATAATAAATATAATAATAATAAATTTCGAGATTTTCGAGAAGAATTTGATTCAAATATCATTTTAACATGCTTTCTTTAATAATTAATTTTTGGAGAATTAATTTTTTATACATATCATACACTTATAAATATATTATACTTATAAATATATTATATTATTTAATGCAATTTATAAAAATATTTAAACGCAAATTGCCATGAAGTGTATAATATATGATAAAACATTCATGTCGTCGACGCGGCGCACGTAAAATACAATTATATGAAAATAAATTCGAAATCGAACATATAAAGAATTTTAAATAACGGATACGTTTAAAACAGTCCTGTTCAAATATTTTTATAATTGATTTGAATCATGCGACGCGGTAGCGTTGCGACACCAAATATATAGAAAACTCATAAAAAACTGAATCCGAGCATTGAGAGTCACTGTTCTCGACGCAGCGTTACCAAGTAGCTTATCAGGAATTTTACATTAAATAAACTTTCGACTAAAATATTCCAGAAACCAAAGCCGTAATCAAAAATCTAACGGCACTTTTATTATATAATATGGATACAAGCTTTCGATTACGATACAATCTTCTACAAAAAACATAACAAAAACTCCCTTGCAATTGCCGCCGTCCTAACATATTACAATTATTTATCCTATCCACAAACGCATCGCATATACAGGGTCTACCAAAAGTGTGGAAACCCCTAAATATCTCGGAAAATATACGTTTTACAGAAAAGTGTTTCCAACAAAAGTTGTAGGGTTTAAGAAGATCTATATACTGATTCTATCAGTTTGACCTTGGATGGCGTCGTCAAGGTCAGGTCAAGGTCACATTGACTTTTTTAAATGACACCCCCTACATTTGATTGCATATTCTTATAGCTTAATTCAAGAGCTTTCCAAAACACTATAATAATGTTCATTTTTATTAAGTACTTTGCGAGTTATGAGGGTTGAAATAATTTCTTAATTTTACATAAACCATAAAATATCTAGTAAACCATTCATTTTTCGATTATCTTACCTTCATACTTTTATGTACAAATTAATGAGAGGAATCAATTGGTGTAAAGAAAACACATAGTTGTTTCTAAGAAAAAATATGTAATTTGCAATTAACAATTCCATATTTTTTCTTAAAAACAACTGTATGTTTTCTTTACACCAATTGATTCCTTTCATTATTTTGTACATAAAAGTATGAAGGTAAGATAATCGAAAAATGAATGGTTTACTAGATATTTTATGGTTTATGTAAAATTAAGAAATTATTTCAATCCTCATAACTCGCAAAGTACTTAATAAAAATGAACATTATTATAGTGTTTTGGAAAGCTCTTGAATTAAGCTATAAGAATATGCAATCAAATGTAGGGGGTGTTATTTAAAAAAGTCAATGTGACCTTGACCTGACCTTGACGACGCCATCCAAGGTCAAACTGATAGAATCAGTATATAGATCTTCTTAAACCCTACAACTTTTGTTGGAAACACTTTTCTGTAAAACGTATATTTTCCGAGATATTTAGGGGTTTCCACACTTTTGGTAGACCCTGTATAACCAATTGCCCATGAGCGCCATGAGTGTAGATTGTTTTCTCCACCCATAGCTGTTCCGTACGCACGCACGCACGCACCGCACGCACGCACGCCGCACGCACGCACGCACGCACGCACGCACGCACGCCACGCACGCACGCACGCACGCACGCACGCACGCACGCACGCACGCACGCACCGCACGCACCACGCACGCACGCACGCACGCACGCACGCACGCACGCACGCACGCACGCACGCACGCACGCCACGCACGCCCACGCACGCACGCACCACGCACGCACGCACCCGCACGCACGCACGCACGCACGCACGCACCACGCACGCACGCACGCACGCACCACGCACGCACGCACGCACGCACGCACGCACGCCACGCACGCACGCACGCACGCACGCACGCACGCACGCACGCACGCACGCACGCACGCACGCACGCACGCACGCACGCACGCACGCACGCACGCACGCACGCACGCACGCACGCACGCACGCACGCACGCACGCCACGCACGCACGCACGCACGCACGCACGCACGCACGCACGCACGCACGCACGCCACGCACGCACGCACGCACGCACGCACGCACGCACGCACGCACGCACGCACGCACGCACGCACGCACGCACGCACGCACGCACGCACGCACGCACGCACGCACGCACGCACGCACGCACGCACCACGCACGCACGCACGCACGCACGCACGCCCACGCACGCACGCACGCACGCACGCACGCACGCACGCACGCACGCACGCACGCCACGCACGCACGCACGCACGCACGCACGCACGCACGCACGCACGCACGCCACGCACGCACGCACGCACGCACGCACGCACGCACGCACGCACGCACGCACGCACGCACGCACGCACGCACGCACGCACGCACGCACGCACGCACGCACCACGCACGCACGCACGCACGCACGCACGCACGCCACGCACGCACGCACGCACGCACGCACGCACGCACGCACGCACGCACGCACGCCACGCACGCACGCACGCCACGCACGCACGCACGCACGCACGGCACGCACGCACGCACGCACGCACCGCCTTTGGACTTCTGTTTCCTCTTGCTCTTTTCTCATTCTCTATTTTCATTCTCTATCCCCGCTAACCCCCCTTATCACTCATTCACTCTCTTCTTCTCTCTCTCTACTCCTCCTTCCTCCCCCTCTCCTACTCTTTCTCTCTCTACTCTCCTCATCCATCCCTCTCCCTCCCCCTCATCCTCCAGCACCCACATTTTCCTGCCAGCTACCTTCCATTTCCTCTTGTCTCCCACACCCTTCCCACACATGTTTCCATGTCTCCTCTTCCCCCCACATATCCTACAGACCTTCTTTTCTTCCTTCTCTCAATACTTACTCTCTCTTACCTCACTTTCTAACCTAAACCTCGTCACCCTTCTCCACCTACTCTCTCCCCAACCCTTCTTCAGTTATCCTGGAATTCCCTCTCCCTTAACCTCCTTATATCATCTATTATATTTCGAGTTTTTTATTTTTTCCCATCTTTCTCTTCTTTGTCTATCTTTTTCCCTACTCTCTATTTCCTCAACCCAAGTTTCTTCTTCTTCTCTTTCTCTCTCTATTTCCTCTATCATTATTACTCTCTACTCCCGAAGAATTCCTTCCTTTCTTCCTCCCATTCCTTTCTTCCTATCCCACAATTTATCCCTTTGCAATTCCTCCCTTACTAAATACCCCGGTGTTTTTCCCTCCACCCTCCCCCCATACCTCTTTCACCTCTCTTTCCTCTCTTCCACAGCCATTTTCTTCTCCCCACTTTTCCAACTCCCTTCCTAAATCTCATTATTTTTGTCTTTCCGGTATTCAATTCCAACCCCTTCCTATCTAAATATCCTTCTAGCCTATTCATCATACTCCTTATCTCGTCTTCCTCCTCCGCCAATAACATTATATCGTCCACGTACGCTAGAATATAGACCCTCTCCTCCCCTAGTTTCACCTCTCCCCATTTTACTTTCCATATTATATATAATAAACATAAATTAGAAAAATAATAATAAAAAGTACATAATATACCATAATATACCATAACAATATACCATAACAATAAAATATACTATGACAAAATAAAAATAAAATGTACAGATTATAAAGTTCGTTATATAGAACGTATATCGTATTTTATTCTTTTAGTTAAGATCGAAGCACTTTCGATTTTAACTAAAAGAATAAAAAAATAAATCTGAACCAGTAAAACAATGAAATTGCTATCTCAATTCCATATGTTGAAAGATTCAGCTAATTTTACTGTTTAAAAATTAAAAGGTATAAAGAAAGTATCCTTATTTTTGTTTTACGTGATCTATAAACGGAGATATCATGGTGCAAAATCAAAATATGGAAATTTTCATTTTTTAAAGAAACATCTTTATCATCACCGTCATCAACGCATATTAACACAACACAAAAAGAAAAAGCGTGCAGTTTCTCTCTCGACAGAAGATTAGCGACGCTCTAAGATATTAATGACAAATGATATTATAGTGACATGTGTAATTTAACTGCATTTTGAGTAGTGACAGGTTAAATAATAAAATGCAAATTAAATAATAAAAGCTGAATCTTAACATATGGAATGGAGGCATTCAAATAGCATATTATTGTTTGTTACTGGTTCAGATTTATCTTTATTTCCTTTTATTGTTGGAATAGAATCATTGTAGAGAAAACGCAGTTCGCTCTTCTTATTCATATTTTTATAATTTCCAATGCTTCGTTAATAAGTGATACTACTTCGTCATTGTTCATTATTGTGATATGAGTACCTTCCACGTAATGTATTTGTACTGTACGTTCGGTAATCTAAAAATATTTTTGTTTATAATCTTAAAAATGACAAAAAATATTACTCTCTAATCAAATTTACCTTATGTAGACCAAAATCTTCTTCAATAACAGTGATAGGCGCAAGTCTGGATTTTAATAAGGTTATAGATGATTTAAGACGGGGCAATGATGTTATATTATAATCTTGCACAGCGATTATATGATCGTAAATTGTCGAACATAAAAGTTTCTGATTTTCAACAGTTAATTCATTGGTATCCTTGGAAAAGCGAGCAGAAACTAATTCTAATTTCTCTCCCCACGTATTGCACTTATTTAGTTCTAATGTAAGCTGTAAATAATAATATTGGATCAGTACAACAAAATGACAATCTGCATTTTAAACTGAGATAAAATAATATACTTATATTATATTATGTTATTTCATATAATTTAAATTACGTTAAAGAAACTTTACAGAACCTTTGTAATTTAGATTATATAAAATAATATAATAAAATAATATAATAAAAAATTTAGCTTACTCTTATAACTTTAAAGCATACATTCTATAAAATTATTTTTTTCATAATTCTTCCTCCCATTCTATTAACTATATATATATACATATATTTTTTTTTATAATTAACTACATATATATTTTTAATAATTGACTAACTATAATTTCATTGTTAGGGTCAAGGTACATGTTTATTACATTAAGGAAAATGCAATTTTGTAGCTCTTGTTTTATATAATAAAAAAATTTCTTAAGCAAGAACTTCATTTGATCAGGAGCTCCATCTGTAAGTATTAAACGTACGGAGAAATTCTTAGCTTCTAATAATCTCGCTAATTCAATGGCAATTAAAGATCCAAATGAATAACCGATAATTAGAAATTCTTTTCGACTTTGTATTTTCTCCAATAGATGCTGGAAAAATAAGCAAACATGTAGAAAACTATACGTAAAAATGGCGCGCATGTATGTATGCGCGCGCGCGCGCGCGTGTGTGTGTATATAATCAAATTAAATGTATAACAATTTATACTATTTAAATAATGATTTCAAACAGATTATAGTATAATTTCGTACCGGCAGAAGATATGCTGCTGATTTCATTACTGAACGAGTAACACCCGGCATATTAAGTATGCCGTGTTGCAAACATATTGCCGAAGATTTAATTTTCGATCCTATCAGTTTACATACACTTGCACACTCGTCGATTCCTGGTATAAGGAATATTTCACTCTCAGCAACTTTCCTCTCTGTAGCAAGTTTTACATAAATGTCTGGACTCAGTCTGAATCGTTAAGCTTTCGAGTCAACCTTTTTAAACCGTCCAAATCATTTACATCAACTTCGGTGTCATCTTTTTCGTAAATCTTTCCTTGTTCAGATGTATTTGTCAATTTTTTAAGTTTCGCAAAAGTGAGATTTCGAATATCTTTTGCTATCAATAAAATATCGAATTCCCTCTTCAATGTCTGTTTAATCTCCACTGCCATTATTGAATCCATGCCTAGCTCAGCCAGTGACATGTTTGGCATCGCCATATTTGGATTCTTTAATTCTATTTTAAAAATTAGAGAAAGAATTAAATATTTACACATGATTTTAATCGGATCTTATCTAATCTTGAAACTGCAATATAAGAATTTTTAAAATTTATATTTTTTGCAATAAAAATTTATTTTGTATAAGCAAATCTTTTACATAATATATACTTAATAAATTTACTCATAATGTTTACAACCGCTTCAAATGGATTCGTTGTTTCGCCAGAACTTTTTTTTTCAGCAACAACCATGCTGCTTACGATTGGCCGATCTTGTAGCAAGAACACTTCTAATGTGTCCAAGCAGGAAAATATTTTTTGTTGCGATGTACCACCAATAACAAGTTTTTTGTCATCTTCTTGCATATCTGCGACACTTCCTACGTCATCAATTGCGCTCCACTGTATAGCCAAACCATGTAAGCCTTCTTTCATTCTTCTTTCACAAATTCTTTCCATTACGAAATTTGCCATTCCGTAATTTCTTTGACCTGCGTTACCTCTTCCTTTTTTCTTCCGCATGAACCGGAAGAAAAAACGACAAAATGTCGGAGCTGGGGACAATTTGTTCTCGATAATTCGTCCATCCTTTTCGCCGTCCATGTCTTTGACATAAAGTAATCTTCGAATGTTTGTGGGGACTGATTCATGAATATGTTATCTTTCAGCACAACTGCGAGATTGAATATAGCATCCACGGGACCTAGTTCTTCGGCAAATTGTAATAAAGATTTACAGTCTTCGTATTTCGAAATATCAGTAGATGTAACGATTTGAACATTCACACCGTAAGATTGCCATAACGTTATTCTTGTGCGCTGATAACCGTTTTTTATCCCAGTTCGCGAAGTCAATAAATTTCTTGCGCCACGTAAAATTAACCAATCAGTTAATTCTAAACCGATACCACTCAAACCACCTATAATGATATAGGATTTGTGTTCCAGGCAGTAGTACCGTGGATGTGCAAGTATGGGTACATCCAGTTCATCTTCTTTTTGAACTATTATCATTATCTATAAATAATATTGTTATATATTTTGAAATGTCAGGAGAAGGAAATAAGAAAAACATATAAAAGATGAGAAGCTATTAGAAAAAATGAAGATTACAGATAAAAACCTGAGAATGAGTAAAATGTAATTGTACAATAAAAAAGAATAGAAAAAAATTTAAAAGAATTAATAAAAAAACCTTTAAAAAAAGGAGAGTTTTTCCAAACAAACGTAAAGAGGAAAGAAGCACAATGGATAACTTTTACATATTACAACATAATTAAGAAGATAGAATAGATACACTAAAAAAGCTGTTTAATTTTAAAATCTCTTGATAAGAATATTGAAAGTGAAAATGTTTGCGTCACAACTTACGTTCAATATTAAGTTTTAATTAAGGAAAATAGATAGAGATATTCTTAGCATAGAAATATTTTCATTTCAAAATATAAACAGGAAACAAGAGAGATTTTGATTTATATTAAATAATTATAATATTAAAGATAATACAATGAAAACAAAAACTGTATGCATTTTTTTGAGAATTTAATATTTCAATTCTAATTATACTTTCTCCATTGTACATACACTAAAAATGATCATACCTTTCCAATATGCTTTCTAGCAGTCATATATCTAAAAGCAGTTTCTATTTCATCCTTTTCGAAGACTTTTCTGCATAATGATTTAATGGCGCCATTCTTCAAGCCTTCCATTAACTTGTTCCGCAGTATTGCCTTCCTCTCTGGTTTTGCAGAAAAAAACTTACCCAAGAAAATGCCATGAAAACTAATGCCTTTTGAAAACGCAAATATTTCTAAAGGATTATTGCATATATTTATAAAGGATACTCCATATCAAACTTTCCAATCTCGAAAAAACGACCATCTTTTGCTAAGCAACGGATGGACGTTTGCAGTTTCTCTTCAGCTAAAGAATTCAGTACGATATCCACTCCGCGACCTCTCGTTCTCTGAATAATCATTTGATCGAAGCTCGTATCACGAGAATTTTCGATGTGATCCTCGGGAATAGAGGGAAACGTTTTTCTTATAAAGTCTTGTTTTTCGATACTTCCAACCGTCGTAAAAACTTCTTAACCCTCGTAAAGAGCAAGATGAATAGCAGCTTGACCAACACCTCCCGTACCACAGTAAATCAACACTTTATCATCTTTTTTGATTTTACCCCTCAAATACAAAGCGTAATAACACGTGTTATATACAATACACAAGGAACCGTCGCAACGTTCCATCGTCCACATGTCGGGTATGATCCAACTACTTGTAAGATATTTGTCAGTTGTGAGAATATTTGTCATTCCTCTGAAAATAATAGAATTTAGAAAATCATATAAAAATATATTATGTTAAAATTAAGTCGAAGGAATATTTTTTAAATATTTTTTAAATATTTTTTGTGAATAATATGTTAAGAATGAAAAGAATCATGTAAAATATAGCAACTTTTTCATTTCTTATTTCATCAAAAATGTTTCTAATTTAAATATAAGAAATATATATCATTTATTTTTACTAAAAATATATTCACATACATATATTAAGATTCTATGCACATACATATTAAGAGTCTATGAAGTTTTTATCTGATATTCACTTACCCTGAACATAATTACACTTACCCTTGAACATAATCTCATTATTCTTTGCCCAGTTTTATTAAAACCAGCAAATTCCATTCCAATTAAAGAATTATTATTTCGTTCGGTTGTAATAGATTCGGTGGTGAGTCTACCGCTAGCTATCATGACATCTTTAAAATTGATAGATGCATAGACTACTCTAGACTACTCTAGATTTTCCTCATTATTGTTGACGAAAGACCTACTTTGCATCCAACAGAGAGTACTCAGATCACTTCGCACCAAAAATTAATAAATACAAGTTATTTTAAGCCTCTTATAGTTACATTAAGAAAAACTATTACTTAATTTATGAAGGAAAGTATCACAAATTATCACTATTCCAATTTCCTGGATTCCGAATGTTTTTGAAATCGTACCATTTGAGAAACATAAGCACTCTCTACGAATTTCGGTTCTAATAATGATAATGGAAAGTGTCTGTAGGATCCCCAAATGCCAGAACGTATAACATTAATGGGTAAATCCAGTTGTAGCTGCCTCATGTATAATGATTCTTGCAATGAAAAAGCAGGCGCATCTTCATCTTGAATAAATACACTTCGAATCATTTCACCACTCGGTTCTTTTCGCAAACAATTGACAAGGCCAAGTAGACCGCATTCAAAATCTCCTTCTGCGACGATTATAATCCTCGTATTTGTGTCGTCATTTTCCACGTTCATGAATGATTTAATCTTATTTATCCATGAGAATTCGTAATTGTTTACATGCACAATCTGCTGATTTGTCTTAAAATCTTGTATTTTTTAAAATAATATAATTGTATTATCGTTAATGCGTTTTTCCAAAATTACTTTTAATCCATATTTGTTCAGACATGAATAATAGTAAATGGCATCTAACTCTTCCAATGTTAGAAGAAATCCCATTGGCATTATGGCAGACAATAATTGTTCGTATAAATCGTTTCTATTTTTTGTTAAAATTCCGTAACCTATGATCATCAAACAATTTTCATTTTTTGTTAGTTTTTCAAATTCCATCGTAGAAATATCGTAGGGCAAAGAATATATCTTTGAATCGTTCGTTGATCGTTACTATTTTGATATTGAAACAAATATGCGGTCGTCTAAAATTTTATAAACATGTAAAGAATTTAAATTCTCCGGCTTCGCTTGATCGCTATTTTCGATAAATTTAAAAATTTTCACGTTTATCATGTTGTAGCACTCAGGCTTGCGACCTGAAACGAGATCCATAATTGTTTCATTTTACATAGATTATCGACTTTCACACGAAGCAAGATTCGTTTCTATTTCAAAGTATAGTCCTAGATCCAAAATATTTTTGAATTCTAATATTTCTTTCTAAATGGAAATTTTAAATATTATTCATTTAAGAAGAGATAATTAAAATTAAAATATAAAAAATAAAAGTTTCTATACATTCGATCTTATAGCATTCGACTTTATTTAGTACTATATGCTTTTAAAAGTTCATCGAATTGTGAAAGTGAGTCGCATATGGAAATCCTATCAAAAGATTTTAAGATGGGATTCTGTGAGCAATCCAGTATCAGTCTGCTCTTAATTGTGGATGTGTATGTGCGCAATAATGTCATGGGTGCAATCGTACTTTCGTTTCTTTATTCTTTTCGTGTATGCAATAATGCATGTATGCATGTAGGCAATCGGAAATGTAGGTAACTGAAGCTCTCACTATTTAATTTACAAACGGAAATTCTATTTCATGTTTTATAATGAGATTCTATGTTATGTTTCATAACGAGAGGATGTTTTTAACGAAGAATAAATTCCAGCCGGCCTTCAACCGTGGAAATGAAGTAGAGTAGAAACTAAATACCAATCATTGTATACAATTTACAAGTTAAATGAATAAATATAAATTAATTTTAATGAAAATGTCCGTATAGCATTATTAATGGTCAAATACACGACAGATCTGATATGTATTTATGTCAGAAACTTAAATATTTTAAGTAACCAATAGATTTAATAAATTACAGAAAATTAACTTAGCTATGATATCTCTAAATTGCAATCTTTCGAGCATATATTTTAGCAATACATTAATTAAAATAGCAAAAATAAAAATAATAATGAGATGAAAATCAAACAAATCAACAAATTTAGAATACATTTTTTATTGTTTGACAGTAGAAATTATGATTTCTTAATTATATTATGTTTATTAACTTTCTCAGCAAAATACAAGCTTAATGCAGTATCAATATACTGCAATTTTTGCTCAAATTTGCTGCTACTTTATTGTTAAACTGTTAATAATTTATTTATTAGATACAAATCTTTTCGTAATTTATTTTTTTCAAATGAATCTTTTCACTTATTCATATTTTGTTTTAAAAAACTTTTATCTTTTTATATATCTAGACTATAAAATTATTTTAATTGTACAAGTTACCTTTTTGGATCATAAAAATTAAATCGACTGGATTTTGCTTCGACAGAATTGTAGAACGTATAAAATTGACATTTTCAAATACAATTGGAACATCGAGATAATTTTGCTTTTTTAACCAGCCGATTACTACTGCCACATCAGGAAAAGATATCCTGCAGCCGGAAAGAAATTTCTTCCATTAACGACATGCCCGGTCATATATGTAAAATCTTCCTTGAGTAAATTAATGGTAACAATTGCTTCCCCAATGTCAAGTTTTCTTTGTCCGAAATAATAGTATACATACCAATCTTCGGAATGATCCCATCTATAAAACGTGTTATTAATTTGAAAATATATAAAACATTAGCCTTATTAGCGTTTAACATCATTAAAAATAATGCAAATTTAATTTTCCGTTTATTTTTAATTCTGCTATTTTTTTGTAATAAACATAACGTTGAAGAATCTTATGTTAAATTAAGCAAAATTTATCTTATAAGATGAGAAATCATAGGTGTATTACAACTCACAGGAAACTTAACTTTCGGATATAAATTTCCGGCTGTAATCCTGCATTATAAAGTTTTCCAATTCCGTGTAAGAATATCTCAACGTTTGGATTGGGAGAGAATTTGTATAACGCGACATTTGTCACAGTTGTATTTAACGAATCATTAAGAATGTATTGTAGAATGTCCTGCGGCGTTATCTCAATCGTCACCGCGTCGTTTGGAATATAACGCATAGCTTCCGAAAACACTAATAGTCTATTTGTATAATATTTTGCTAGATACGAGATATTTGGAAATGTGCTGAACCATTCATAGGATTTGTTCAACATGTTCAATCACTTTGAGCTCGGAGAGGCTTTCTGTGGCAATATCTGATTCAGGTATTCCAAAAGTTTAATTCTCACAGGCTCAATGTAACGACTATGAAAAGGTATATGCCCAGAGGAAATTTCTTTTACAGAGATGTTGTCATTCTAAACAGAAATAAATTTTTTTAAATAAATTTATTTATTTCAACGTAATTATAAGCATAGATATGTTATTTGAACTTTTTATGTGTTTCCAAACCTGTAGCTTAGCGAGGAATGCTCTCACAGAGCTTGTTGGTCCACTGACAATATAATATATGCGAACTATTGTAACAAGCCACATCGATATCCAATGGACACATATTCTTGACAGTTTTATAATCTAAATTAATTTCAGCCATTAAGCCGTCTATTATTTTTGACTCAAGAAATGTTAAACCGACATAATAAGCCAACATGATTCTTCAGCCGTCAAGCATCCATCAACCATATCCACAAACCAATTCGCCAATAGAATGACCCATTATAACATCAGGAATGATATCAATACTTATTAGGAGATCAATTATTCCGATCTGTAATATACGTAATTTTTTTTATATATTTTAACACTTTCTATTTTTCTTTCAAATAAAATAATATTTTAAAATATTACTATAAATTTAACTTTCTGCATACAATTATGTAACATATAAAAGGCTCTTTTCAATTTCCATTCTTTTACAAGAATTTTGAGTTTTTTATGAAATGCTGATTTTTTTAAAGATATGGCGTTTTATATATAGATATATAAATATATAGATGATATATTTTTGTTCATACCTGTAATCCAATAAGGCTTACAAATAAGTTGAGCACATTATCGAGAATATATTTGTTTTTATCTATTAGAATATCTGTGACAGATATACCAAAAGGTTTCTGTTGGAGATAAGATCATCGAGCGCATTGTTATATGTTATTGTCTTAATAATATAGCTTATATCCGAATGATGGCGCGGAAGATATGCACGTTTATCTTTTCTAATGTCCATCTAGTATCTTTTATGTTACTGTTCTTCTCTGTGCTTTTCCCTCGCTATTCCGCGCGACATGTGTATGTTCAAATCTTTCTCTTAATAAAGTTATTATATTAAACGTGATCATTAATGGGCTTCAATTAAACTTGTGTTCTCGAATTTCCACGTCAAACCTCGCAATTCCCATCAGGTTATGGACCCAGGATACGTATCGGATCTGTGTATCGTGTGAAAGAAAAGTTATCGTCTCAAAAATCAAGATGTCCGCAGCACATGGGATCCAGACCATTGAAAAATTAACCGAAGAAAATTACGAATCATGGAAGATTCAAATGAGAAGTGTGCTGGTATGTAATGACATGTGGGACTACGTAAATGGTACTGTACCGAGAACCGCTGAAAATACAGCGATGTGGACAGTAAAAGATCAGAAAGCCCTGGCATTAATAGTATTAAGCGTGTCGCGTGGGCAATTAAATCATGTAAAAAGAGCCGAAACATCGGAAGCTGCGTGGAACGAACTCAAGCGTGTTCACGAATCGAAAGGACCGGTAAGAAAAGCCACGCTTTATAAACAATTATATCGTATGAGAAAAGAATCAGAAATCTCTATGAACGCGTACATAAATGATTTTACTAATAAAGCCGAACAATTAACCGAAGCAGGAATCAAGATACCGGACGATCTCCTGTCGATAATGTTGCTATCTTCACTACCTGATGATTTCGAAAATTTTAGTATAGCCATAGAATCTCGCGACGAAATTCCAAATATCGACAGTCTAAAAGTAAAATTACTAGAAGAAGAGGCGCGCCAAAACGACCGTGCGGGAAGGAACGATCCGGAAAAAGGACAGAATAGTGACGCGTTAATTTCTCGTGCACATGGTCGCGACAAACAAAAACGCTCAAATTTAACGGATAAATATGCAAAACAAAATTTAAAGAAATTTACTGGAAAGTGTTTTAACTGCAGCAAGATCGGACATAAAAGTGCTGACTGTCGAATAAAAATAAAACGAGGCGAAACAAACAATAAAAATGATGTGATGACCGCCATAGTTTGTAATACCAAAGTGGAAAAATCAAGTGACTGGTTTCTAGATAGCGGAGCGACGCGACATATGTGTAATGACGACCAAAGATTTACGGTGTTAAATGATACAGATCGCTCTAAAGTGTTTACGGCCGCAGAACATTGCGTTGACTCGTCGAGTGCCGGTGAAATTAGTCTGGTGGTAAAAAATCGCGGTTCGAAAAATACGATAAAATTAAAAGACACAATGTATGTTCCAGCGCTACGAAATAATCTGGTGTCAGTCTCAACAATCACAGATAATGGATATACGGTGGTGTTTGATAAATATCGTGCAAGGATAAAACGCATGGATGGATTTACAGCTTTAACAGCAACGAAGAAAAATCAACTCTACGTGGTAGACGAAACAAACAACAGTGCGATGGCTACTCATGATGTGAATGATGATAAAATGACTCGATGGCATCAGAGGTATGGACATTTGAACATTTCAGATCTGAAAAATCTAAAAATGAAAGAGTTAGTTAAAGGTATTGATTTTACAACAAAAACGGATAAATTTCAATGTGAGATTTGCGATCAAAGTAAAATACATATTCAACCATTTAAACCATCAAAGAACAGAGAAAACGGAATACTAGATTTGATACACTCTGATATTTGCGGTCCAATGAATGTTGAATCATTGGGAGGATCAAGGTATTTCGTTACATTTATAGATGACTTCTCAAGATACACTGAAATTATTATGCTTCGCAAGCGATCTGATGTTCTGCAAGCTTTCAGAAATTATAAAAGAAGAATGGAAAATCAAACAGGACGACGCATTAAGAAATTACGCACGGACAACGGAAGAGAATATTTGTCCAATGACTTCAAAAAATTTTTAGAAGATGAAGGCATCGCTCGACAACTATCTGTGGAATATACACCACAACAGAATGGTGTTGCAGAACGGGCGAACAGAACGATTGTTGAAATGGCGAGATGCATGTTACAACAATCAGGATTACCACAATCTTTATGGGCTGAAGCGGTGAGTACAGCAACGTTTATAAGAAATAGATGTCCGACAAAATGTCTCAACGACAAAACACCGTTTGAAGCATGGACAGACAATAAACCTTATGTGGGTTTCTTTCGCATTTTTGGAAGCAAGGTAATTGCGTTAAATAAAGGCCCTAAACGTGGAAAGTTTCTTCGAAAGGGAGATGAATATATTTTAGTAGGATATTCAGAAGAAAGCAAAGCGTACAGATTATGGAAACCTGGAACGAGAACGGTAATAAAATCGCGTGACGTTAAATTTTATGAAAAAATTCATTCACACAACGATAAATGGGATGCTTCAATTAAAGCACCAAACAATTCAATTAACTCAAATGAAAAAGGAGCATCAAAAATTAAATTACCATTGTTAAAGGATATTCACTCAGAAGATGAAGAAATAACAAACGATTACAATCAACAACTTGAAGATGGTAACGCACAGGAAGAAATCGACGATTCGCTTGACGACAATGAAGACAACGAAGAAAATGTAAGTAATTTACAACGTGGTCGTGGACGTCCTAAATTATTGAAAACAGGTCAGCCAGGAAGACCTAAGAAAATTTATCAACGCAAGGATACAAATCATGATCCTTTGAATGTAATTGAAGCTATAAATCGAGATGATCGATCAGATTGACTAGCAGCTATGAACAAAGAAATTAAAATTTTACGAGAAAACAATACTTGGACGTTGGTACCAAGACCTGAAGGAAAGAAAATACTTACAACCAGATGGGTTTTTAAAATAAAACGACATCAAAATGGAGAAATTGAAAAGTACAAAGCGAGATTAGTAGCTCGGGGTCACACGCAACAAAAAGGGATAGACTATGAAGAAGTCTTTGCACCAGTAGCACGTTATGAATCGATTAGAGCATTATTGGCTGCCTCAGTAAATGAAGAAATGTATGTTGACCAAATGGATGTAATCTCTGCTTATGTACAAGGAGAACTCTCGGATGAAATCTACATGGAACAGCCAGAAATGTTTATCGAAGAAAGTCAAGAAGATATGGTATGTAAGCTGAAGAAACCTCTCTATGGATTGAAACAATCGGGACGAGAATGGTATCGAAAACTAGACAACTTTCTCTTAAGCCACGGAGGCAGAAGAACTGAAGCGGATCCATGTATTTACACATTTAATGAAAACAAATCTCGAGTGATCCTTATAGTATACGTTGACGACCTAATTCTAGCCTCTAAAGAATACAACGAACTCATAAAAATCAAGAAAAATTTACAATCCACTTTCAAGATGGTCGATCTTGGACCAATTAATCATATCCTAGGTATGGATATCAAACGAGAAGGTTTAACCGGTAAACTTCGTTTATCTCAAGAAAAATATGCAAAAAGTTTAATAGAGAAATTCTACTTAAACGACGCAAAAAGTGTAACGACTCCACTGGAAGCAAACATAAAAATCTCAAGAGATCCTCAAGAGGTCCTCATAATGATGAAGAACGTTTAGAGATGCAAAAGAAACCATATCGTGAACTCATCGGTGGATTAATCTATCTAGCAAATGCAACACGTCCAGATATTGCGTATGCTGCTAACGCATTAAGTCGATTTTGTACAGATCCCGGTACATCACATTGGTCCCTCGCAAAAAGAGTATTAAGATACAATACTTGAAAGATACGTCACATTATGGAATTACTTACATGAAGAGTGAGGACAAACTTCAAGCATTTACTGATTCCGATTGGGCAGGAGATATCGATGACAGAAAATCGTGTACAGGAAACGTGATTATGCTAGCAGGTGGACCTATAAGTTGGCGATCCAAAAAGCAAGCGTCAGTAGCGTTATCTACCATGGAAGCCGAGTACGCAGCATTGGCCGAAGTTTCCAAAGAAGTAGTATATTTAAAAAGACTATTGAACTATATCGGTTTTGAAAAGTATGTAGAATCTCCTATACACATATATTGCGATAATCAAAGTGCGATTGAATTATCGAAGAACGCGGTTTTACACAAAAGAAGTAAACATATAGACATAAGCTTTCACTTCACTAGAGAATTAGTAGAAAAGAAAGAAGTTAAAGTAACGTATTTAAGAACAGATCAAATGTTAGCTGATATCTTAACAAAACCTTTACCAAAAATTAAACACCAAAGATGTGTAACAATGTTGAACTTAGGATAATGTAGAAACTAAAAATTTCACATTTGTGTTTAATGCATGATTTATTTTTTTACTTAAATGCACTCCATGATAGGAGGGGTGTTGGAGATAAGATCATCGAGCGCATTGTTATATGTTATTGTCTTAATAATATAGCTTATATCCGAATGATGGCGCGGAAGATATGCACGTTTATCTTTTCTAATGTCCATCTAGTATCTTTTATGTTACTGTTCTTCTCTGTGCTTTTCCCTCGCTATTCCGCGCGACATGTGTATGTTCAAATCTTTCTCTTAATAAAGTTATTATATTAAACGTGATCATTAATGGGCTTCAATTAAACTTGTGTTCTCGAATTTCCACGTCAAACCTCGCAATTCCCATCAGTTTCAATACAGTATCGCATTTTTGGATTGCTTTAGCGAATACTGGAAATTCCATTAAAGCTCGACCTACGAGCTCGTATATATATGTATCAATATTTAAAAGGATATAATTATATTATACACAACGTTGTCAATAAATTATTTTAAATAAAGTAATATTTTTATATATAATTAATCTAAACATGCATAAATAAAATCGCTAGAAATCGCTTATCTTTATTTTGCACATGTTTTCTATAATATTATTATTATATTTTAGTTTATAATTTGTATTAAAGGATAGAGTTTTTACATTTATGTAATTTAAATAATTATTTAATAAAAATTTACAAACTAAAAATATTATAATTGTTAATTTTATTATATATGAGAATGTATATGTATAATTTAAAAATAGTTAAACGTTAATTGCCAATAATTATTATATTAATAATAATTATATAACAACAATTATTATTAATATAATAATTATTGGCAATGAACGTTTAATTATTAATAATAATTATTATTATATTAATAATAATTATTATATTGTTACGTTTCCGAGTCATTATGGCCCTGCCATCGTCCGAATCCCGTAGTCAAAAAGTTTAAATCAATGATGGTCAGCGGAGTCGGAAGATAGATGTCAAGCTATCCGGACGAGTCATTATTAAGCCGTTGTGTTATTAATCTGTTGTTTGTGTGTGTTCTATGTTTCACATTAAAGTTCTTATGTTCTTTAAAAGTGTCTTGTTATTATTCGCAGTCCGCGAATACCGGACTATATATATATGTTAAAACACTGATTGTGAGATCCAATTCCGGAAAATATGAAGCAAATAAGTCTTTTCATATATTGCATTTCCTTTCAATTATTGCATTATCAGTTATTTTGGATCCTGCAATTATGTATTCTCTGTAGGGATGATCTTTTATATTGTCGCTATGAATACGATGCAGGAGAGATATGTATTCTACATCTATTGATCGATTCTGTATCTATAAAGATATATTTGTTATTATAATTGTAAAAGTATAATTGTTTTATAACATTTTAATATAGATTATTTTTCTTTCAAGTTATTATCACTATAGTAACTTAGTTAAGTAAATGTTTTATAAATTTGATTTTGAAAACTCTGAGTACCTTTAAAATATTTTATAATTTATTTCATTGCTATGTTGAATATTGTGTAGTTACTTTATCCAAATAGATATATTAAAAGAGGAGGGCTTCAATAGGGGACTCCCCCTATTAAAAGACGCGTTTCGAGAACAATCGATTTTAATATGTCTTAGACCTGTTCATAGAATATTCTACTCTTTTTCTTCGTTTTTATTAATTAAAATCAATTTTAATCTATCTCTATAACTTTTATATTTAAATATCAATATTAAAATTAGTGTATTTTAATACGTGATTAATATACTTTAATTAAATATAATTTACTTATTATATTAACAATGATTTTTTTTTAATTCTTTATATAACCAATTTTGTAAATCATTTTTACCTTTTATTTCGTATTAATATATTTTTTATTTTTTGCGTTATATTTAATAGTAATACATACTTACGTCA
Source organism: Camponotus floridanus (assembly GCF_003227725.1). Taxonomy (NCBI): domain Eukaryota; kingdom Metazoa; phylum Arthropoda; class Insecta; order Hymenoptera; family Formicidae; genus Camponotus; species Camponotus floridanus. The sequence goes on from NW_020229238.1 coordinate 526,800, forward strand.
TCTAATATGATTTTAACTGCTTCTTTGGTACGCCCAGATGTAACTACACGCTTAGGTAAATTATTATTTGTTTCATTGACTTTAATTTTCGAATTTGATTTCAATAACAAATGGTTATTAGCACCACCAAATCCGAAGGAATTAATATCGACGTAGCCACCCTTCCATTCTGTCGACTCAGTGATTATTCTTACTCTTCTTTCAATAATAGCAGTCATAGTCTTTCGTGGATGTTTTAAATGTATAGTAGGAGGGATTACACCAGTTTCCATCGCTATTAAAACCTTTACAAGAGACATATATATGTTATAATGCAAATAGATAATAATCTTAAAGAAATTATTTAATTAAAAGTGGTTTCCAAAGATAAGAATCAACGAAACAATAGTGACAAGGCAAATAACCATAAGCATTGATGGTCGACGCAAATCTCAAAATATATGTAGGAAAAGAATTTTTATAATTAATGGAGATAATTCTAGGAGAACTTAGGAAAGCAGGCTCAGGAGCCAGAAACGATCAGAGACACGTCAAATTCTAATAAAAACAGCAAATTTATTATACTCTATATCTCGAACTGCAAACTGTATTCCGTCTAATGTCTGATTCTGATTCTGATTCTTCCGGTCCTTCTCGAGGCGTCATATATATACCGCAATTTTGCCGAGTCATAGAGACATCTCGAAGCTTCGATCGCTGGCAAATGTCCTTGTATCAAGCTGCTATCAAAATAAGCTCTTGTTACACGTCAAGCTAACGGTCTTATTAAATAAACACTGATTGTCGACACAACTTTCACCGATTCCACATGTATATAAAAAAATACCTTTAAAAAATCTAACATATATTTTTTGTAGAAATAATGTAAATTTTTACAAAAGAACGGTGATATCACCCTAAAAAAATCTTATAAAGGTAAAAAAGTATGCCAAATACATGAAAAAAATCTTTAATAAAAAATCTAAAAGATAAAAAATAAAAAATCTAAAAGAGTGATAAAAATAAAATATATAAAAACCGATATGAGATACTATTGTTTCTCTCTCTCTCTCTCTTTCTCTCTCTCTCTCTCTCTCTCTCTCTCCCCTCTCTCTCTCTCTCTCTCTTTCTCTCGCTCTTCTTTATACAATAAGTTTACTAAAAATATTAATTTTTTCTATAAATCGATTAGAATATTTTCAAAATTATTTTTCAAAAAATGTGAAGCATAAAATTTGTATAATAATGCATAAAATCTGTTGTAACGGCGTATTCGATAGATCGTGCATGATCGCAGCTATGTAAGGTCATAACTAAAGTCAACATAAGCAACTACATTAAAGCGTTGATGATCTCGTCCGTGGACTTTGTTATCTTCAATTGCTTACACTACTGATGAGTGGAAAAGCGGCCCAACGGCCCTACGACTCTCAAATGATCATATTTAGTTATCTGGATACGTTCCCAGGCATCGTCACGATCCGAGTGCTGGATTGAGACGTCATCGCGACTCAGAACATAACAGGAGGCGTTATCACGAAGAATTCGCTGCGTAACATTTCATAAAAATAAAAAAAGTTCGTATCTAATACATGTATAAATTACAAGAAAAGAAGTGCATAGAAAACCAGAGAATGAGTGCGAAAGCACAAAACCTGATTTAGTCCGTCTGATTTTTAATACAAAATAATAATTTTTAAATTGCTCAAGCTACAAAACAATTTACATCGCATTTAAATATGTACAAATTAAAATTAAAAGATGAAATATAGATATCTACACAGTAAAAAATTTTGTGTTAAATTTAACATATTTCACATGTCCCAATTTATACACTTTAATTTTCATGTTAATGTAATAGAAGGCAAGTATGTAAATAAATAACACAATATGTTTAGAAATTAATTGTAATATGTTTAAAAATTAACACAAAAGTGTAACACTTAAACTTTATCTGGAAATAAAGTTTATGTTAAAATAACATATTTATATTGTTAAATTTAATTAAAAGAAAATCTTATTTTTACATTTTTATGATAAATAACAGAATAGATATGTCGATTTAACATATGCAAATTGTTACAGAGAAAAAAATAACACAACTTATCTGTTCATTTTAACATATAACATATTTCATCAAAAATTTGTGCATTTACATATTAATTGTGTTGTTTTAGCTCTTAGAAACGATGAATATTAACTCAACGCAGAAATGTCAAAATAACGCAACGATAATATGTTACATTAACATAAGAGTATGTTAAAAATTTAACACAAAAATTTTTACACCAGAAAATTTTAACAGAAATACAAAATGTTTTTTACAAATGTGTTGACATGGTAGAGTTATCCAAACTTGTAACCGTTTCATTCGAAGTTTTGAAAAAACACTTGCAATTCTGACAGAACCGCTTTAATAGCAGTCGTAAGATTGTCGTTTTACACACAAATATAATGAATATACCGACATCTTGCATGGTATCCATTACAAAAATACTACGTAAGATGTACAACATTGTAATATCATCAAACAGCCAAAATGTGTACACTGTTGATATAATCCAATCTATGACTGTTATAATAAACAGCATGATAAACAGTCTCAGATACAGACTAAACCTGCAAATGAATATATTTTTTATATTTTCTGAATTTGTTTCATAAAAATAAATATTTCTTTCGAAAAAATTATAATAATTTCACATTATTAATTACATTTAAATAACTATATAATAAATAGGTACTACTAACTGAAATTAAAATTGAAATCAACGATGTGTTTGTACAAGAGAGCTCGTATTTATGAAAATGTATTGTCGCAAATAAAGAAGTCTCAAAATGATTATTTCTCTCTTTCTCTTATATTGGAAATGATCAAAAAAGCAACAGATTTTATTAAAAGCAATACCGTTGACAAGTGAATACAGTGACATATGCCTTAACGTTAAACAAGACTGATTATACATTGATATAAAAATGTTTGTGTACAAACCATCGTTTGTTATCATTATAAAATCTGCTTTCTGAATCTCTCAGATGACGGGCTGTGTCCTTTTCATAACGTACAATTTTCAATGCAGTGTAAATAGATAAGCAAAAGCTACTAATAACGGATACACTATAAGACCCGTAAAAATACAATAGATACGCCACATTCTCTCAAATAAATAATAAACTTCTTTACATCACATGTTGCAAATAAAACAGAAGAACATACGTTTATTTTTAAAATAAATTCTCAACGGTTCATTAATTAGATGTTTTGTAATAGAGTTATGTTAATAGTGACATACACTCACCATGAAACCCAAATGTATCGACACAAAATTCCGGTCGGATTAAGTTTTTCGGCACATTGGGAACGAACTCCATAACAATACAAATGATAATAAAAATAAAAGGACCTCCCAAAGCAAGGATAGAATATATTAATTTTTTTCTCTTTTGTTTTCCTCTCTCGTTTCTTTGTAACGAGCGAAAATCTCTACAAATGCAGAGTTTACTTTATAATTAAATAGTAACAAATAAAACCAATTGTGATGCCTTCCTTCAAATATCTCGAATGTCTGCTTTATATAAATTATAAAAAAATGATTTATGCTATATAGTGCTTCAAAATAATAAATGTTACTATATATTCAAGTATATCGATATTTTATTATCATAAAATTAATTTTGATTTAGCAAAATGTTGAATAAAAAAATTAGGAATCAATTTCTGTTAAAAAGCTTCATTATTTTGTATTATTATAAAAAAAGAGAAAAAATTTTTAATGATATTGGCTTAGGATATATAAAATTAAAAAAACATAAAATTACGAAAAGGTTAGAAATATTATATTATCAATTTTGAAATTATATTATGAATTTTTTTATAATTTAATATAACTTTATTAATAATTTAAAATATTTTATTTTAATAATTATTAATAGCATTAATATAATTTTTCCTTTAACAATTGAATGCGTGCTTATCAAGAGACACGGTAGTGTCTCGCGCCAAGTTCATGCGAAGCATTGCGCGGCACTTCGTGTATCTATACGCGAGTCGGACAGTTGAGAGTAACTATGGACGTAAGAAATACAGGACAGAGTGTATTGCTGCGGGGGTGAAGCTCAAAGAGTGAGGGGAAAGAAATGTCTACTGCAACAGAATATGAGGCATATAAGATGGCGACAAATATTAATTTCACGGAGTGTGATATTTTTGAATTCCTTATTATTCAGAAATGATTCGGAATAACACAGCGATTTCAGATGATAAATGATTTCACGGAATCTCTCATATTTTAGTTGATTTACGTCTGTGCGATGTAAAAATAGACGCTACATTTGAGACATCTAAGATAGCCGCGACAATAAATCCCTTACCCCTTAGGCTTCACTCCCCTCATCTAAAAGAATACTTTATGCTCTGTCCTGTATTTCTTACGTCCATGAAAGTAACTTAGATTATCAGATTTGAATAACGGCTGAACGAATTGAATTCTTACTAGCCTTAATCGATAGAGCGAGTTTGAATTGTATAAAGAAAGTATCTTTATTTTTGCGCTGCGTGATCTATTAACGGAGATATCTTAATGCAAAGTCGAAATATGAAAATTTTCAATTAAGAAACGTCTTTATCATCATGGTCATCAACGCATATGTATACAACACATAGAAAGAAAAAACGTTCTTTTTCTACTCTCGATAGAAGATTGCGCTAGCGACGCTTTTCGATATTAATGACATGTGTCATATGTATCATTAGTGACATGTATCATTAACCGCATTTTAAGTAGTGATACAGTGCAAGTTATAAATAATAAATAATAATAAATAATTAAATTATTAATTAAAAATTGACAAAAGTCAGTACGGTATGATAATTGAAGCAAGGTAAATAAATATATATATCTATTTTACAAGCTAAATATAAATATATATAATATATTAATTATATATATATATATATATATATATATATATATATAAAATGTATATTATACAAACTTATTCTATATATATTTTTATATAATTTGCTTATATATTAAAAGAATATACATACATATATATATATATATATATATATATATTATATATGTATATATAAGAATATATATAAGAGATATTATATTAAAAATAGTATGTATGTATATATATATATATATATATATATATATATACACTGTATATGTATATATATATGTATATATATACATATATACTACTTTTAATATAATATCTCTTAGCAAATTAGACTAAAAGAATTAGAAAAAAGAATTAGAAAAAAGAAGTGATATAATCCCCAAAAACTTACCTTTTTAAAAAAAGGTAAAAAAATGGTGTCAAGTTCATGCACTAATTGTATCCAACTGTCATATTGTCTACAAAAATAGTGATATAAAAAAATTGCGCCAACTAAGAATAAAAATTTGTACAAGATAAATAGAAGTACAAGGAAGAAAACTTGTACAAGTTAAATAGAAATATTTTAATTGAAAACATTGTTATATAAAATAGTTGCTTTAATTTTCAAAAATAATAATATTAAAAAATTAAAAATTTATTTAAAAATTGGAAACTAAAAATTAATATAAAACAAGAAAGTAAAAAAAATTGTAATTAAAAAAACTTGGCGCTGCCAATAAAATTGGCATATATTCCAATTAAATATATATTTAACAGCAAATATAATTGCTGGACATTTATTATTAATTCTCTTAAGATCTTCTGGATCTTCAATTAATAATTTAATTATTATAATTCTTATATTATTTTCACAAATTATACTTTTTATTTTAGAAATTTCTATGAGATTTATTCAAGCTTATATTTTTTCAATTTTATCAACTTTATATAATATGGAAATTTTAAAAAATTGGAACATATTCCAATTATTAATCTAACATTTAAATTTAATGATCTAATTTATTTAATTAATTTATATTGATTTACATTTGAAAATTTAGGCTTTTAAGCTGAACAATATATTAATAAAATTGACAGCGCCAAGTTTTTTTAATTAAATTTTTTTTTTACTTTCTTGTTTTATATTAATTTTTAGTTTCCAATTTTTAAATAAATTTTTAATTTTTTAATATTATTATTTTTGAAATTTAAAGCAACTGTTTTGTATAACAATGTTTTCAATAAAAATATTTCTATTTAACTTGTACAAGTTTTCTTCCTTGTCCTTCTATTTATCTTTTACAAATTTTTATTCTTAGTTGGCGCAATTTTTTTATAACACTATTTTTATAGACAATATGACAGTTGGATACAATTAGTGCATGAACTTGGCACTCTTTTTTTTCCTTTTTTTTAAAAAGATAAGTTTTTGAGGTAAAATTCACATCAATTTTTTGTTATAGAAAAAGCAGATTAGAAATTTCCAATAAAAAAATGTGCATGTTTCTGAAATGCAAACCTGTGTCATATCTGCATTAAAATGATTGTTTCTCAAACCAAATAATTATTTATATACTACCACGACACGACATATTCTTTCCAATGCAAATCATTATTCTTCTTTATATTTATGGAATGTTATAGACATAAACTGAATGTATTATTTATACATATCATATATGAATATTTTATGATATCATGCTTTCGTCATATAAGAAATATCACTATCTTATAAAAATAAGTTTATAGATAAAGTTTGGCATATACAGTGACCGGCAAAAATAAAAAGCCATTTTCCTAGTTATACTGTTTTGCTTAATGAAAGAGTAAAAATATTAAAACAATGAGATTTTCATTGATGAAAGAAGAAGCATTTATTATTTATTTTAAAATTTTATGTTACAATCACATAAATTATTTTTTACTTTTCAGTTTTATTTATATTTCTTAAATATTGCTGTTTATTATATTGACAAAATAAAAAAGCCATTCAGATTTGTTCGATTTAATATATACAATATTTTGTTTGGTTGTCATGTCAACATGTTCATGTTATTGCGCTCACTTCTCGTTGTTGTTAATCATTTTTGCAACATTGGCTTATCTCGATTATTACAAAAAATTCGCGGTCAAAAATGGGAGGAAGATCAATTTCCACACAAGTTCGAAATTTAATTGTGCGAGATATTCAAAAAGGTCTTTCCCAACGGAATATAGCCAAAAATTATGAAGTAAGTAGAGGAGCAGTAGAACAGATCAGAAGAAAATTTCAATCAACTGGATCGGTGGCAGATAGAATCGGAAGAGGTCGAAAACGAGCAACATCCAAGCGGGAGGATATGAAAATAATCCGTGAAGTTAAGAAAAATCCAAAGATTACTGTTAGAGAAATTCAGGAAAACATTTATCTTACTGTTTCTGACCGCACTGTACGTCGAAGACTCAATGAAGCAAATTTACACAGCCGGTTTGCACGTAAACGACCTTTCTTTAGTGTCACCAATAAGAAAAAACGTTTGCAATTTGCTCGGAAGTATGCAAATATGTCATTGGACTTCTGGAACAATATTTTATGGACAGATGAAAGCAAATTCGAGTTATTTGGACAAAAGAAGCGGATTAGAGTCTGGAGAAAACACGGCGAAGAGCTTCAAGATCGTCATATTCAGAAAACTGTAAAGTATGGCGGAGGAAATATTTTAGTCTGGGGATGTTTCTCATGGGCAGGAGTGGGAAATCTTGTCAAAATTAACGGAATTATGACAGCAGATGTCTACATTGATATAATAAATGAAAATTTGGAGGAGTGTTTGTTGAAACTCGGACTAGAAGATAATTTTATTTTCCAACAAGATAATGACCCGAAACACACAGCAAAGAAAAGTCAAGCTTTTTTTCGTTCCTGCCGAATTAAACAACTTGAATGGCCTCCGCAATCTCCAGATTTGAACCCTATCGAAAATCTGTGGGCAATTTTGGATAATAGGATTAATAAAAGCGGAGTAACTAACAAGAATTCTTATTTTGAAGCATTACAACTAGCCTGGGAGAATTTGGATCCACAACATTTAAAAAATTTAATTGAAAGTATACCAAAAAGACTGCAAAAAGTAATTGAGGCTAAAGGAAATCATATTAATTATTAATTAAAATAATATTGTTGTTTTTTTAAATCGTAATACTATGTTACCTTAACTGGCTTTTTTATTTTGTCACTCTTAAATAAATGATTATATAGAAATAAATACAGTATTAAATAAAAAATGATTTCTTTTTAATTAAAAACATTAAATTACTTAATAAATTTTCAGTTTTAGTTATAAAAAACTTTATAATGAATTTTTTTTACCTTTTAGCATCAAATCAGTTTTATAGTTAAGGTGGCTTTTTATTTTTGCCGGTCACTGTATATATAAATATATATATATATATATAGGGTGTCCCATTTAACTTGACACATCGAAATATCTCATAAAGTCTAAAAGATACGAAAAAATGTTTCAGACAAAAGTTATATGGATTCAAAGGGGACATAAGGTAGTGTTATTAGTTTGACCTTGAAGAGCCTCTTGAAGGTCACATGAAGGAAAAGAAAAAACATAATTGTTTTAAAAAAAAATATGTAATTTGCAATTAATAATTCCATATTTTTTCTTAAAAACAACTGTATGTTTTCTTTACATCAATTGATTCCTCTCATTATTTTGTGCACAAAAGTATTAAGGTAAGATAATCGAAAAATGAATATTTTACAAGATATTTTATGGTTTATGTAAAATTAAGAAATGATTGCAAGTCTCATAACTCGGAAAGTACTTAATGAAAACTAACTTAATTATAGTGTTTTGGAAAGCTCTCTAGATGAGCTACAAGAATATGCAAAAACATATAGGGTGTCTCATTTAAAAAGTTGGAGCTGACCTTTAGGTGGCTCTTCAAGATCAAACTAATGACACCATTTTATGTAACCCTTGAAACCATACAACTTTTGTCTGAAAAATTTGTCGTATCTTTTAGACTTTACGAGATATTTCGATGTGTCAAGTTAAATGGGACACCCTGTATATACAGGGTGGGGCATTTATCTTGAGACAAGATAATATCTCGATTGTCGATTATTTTGAAAAAAGTTTTAGACAAAAGTTGTATGGTTTCAAGGGGGACATAAAATGGTGTCATTAGTTTGATCTTGAAGAGCCACCTGAAGGACACGCGAAGGTCAGCTCCAACTTTTTAAATGGGACACCCTATATGCTTTTGCATATTCTTGTAGCTCATCTCAAGAGCTTTCCAAAACACTATAATTAAGTTAGTTTTCATTAAGTACTTTCCAAGTTATGAGGCTTGAAATCATTTTTTAATTTTACATAAACCGTAAAATATCTTGTAAAATATTCATTTTTCGATTATTTTACCTTAATACTTTTATGTACAAAATAATGAGAGGAATCAATTGGTATAAAGAAAAGACATAGTTATTTTTAAGAAAAAATATGTAATTGTTAATTGCAAATTACATTTTTTTTTTCGAAACAATTATGAGTTTTCTTTACACCAATTGATTTTTCTCATTATTTTGTACATAAAAGTATTAAGGTAAAATAATCAAAAAATGAATATTTCACAAGATATTTTACGGTTTATGTAAAATTAAAAAATGATTTCAAGCCTCATAACTTGGAAAGTACTTAATGAAAACTAACTTAATTATAGTGTTTTGGAAAGCTCTTGAGATGAGCTACAAGAATATGCAAAAGCATATAGGGTGTCCCATTTAAAAAGTTGGAGCTGACCTTCGCGTGTCCTTCAGGTGGCTCTTCAAGATCAAACTAATGACACCATTTTATGTCCCCCTTGAAACCATACAACTTTTGTCTAAAACTTTTTTCAAAATAATCGACTCCAATCGAGATATTATCTTGTCTCAAGATAAATGCCCCACCCTGTATATTAAACAATTTACCTAAATGTCCACCAAAAGTCGAAACTCATTACACTTAACCAGAAAGAACTTGACAAAATACAGAAATACTCAAATAAAGCTGCAACAATAAAATAAACAATTTTAAAATGTCACTAATTGACAAGCATTTTGTATATCATTAGGAACTATATTATATTATACAAAGTTTTTCTTCGACTTTAATAGTAAGAAGTTATCACAGAAAACAATATAATTAATTAATACACGCTAATATTGAATAAAATAATGTTTGGATTTCAAAAATATATAACTTTATAAGATTTAAATAGTATTATCAAAAAATATTAGGCAAAGTAATTTAAATTGTATTCTAAGTTATAGTAAAATAAAAAATATATTATTTTAATTCCTTTCACTATTAATTCTTGTTTATTATATTTTAGCATATCGTACATTCAAGTTTTATGGTAAAAAAAATTAATAAAAATTAAGTGCCAATGTACTTTTTTTTATTAATGTGAAGTAAAAAAAGTTAAAATAATATTTTATTTTATTTTAACATACAATAAAATTTAAAGAACTTCGCCTAAATATTTTTTTGTTACAAAAATTAATAAAAAATAAACTAATGTACACACTGCATTGACTGCAATATTATATGATTTGGCTGTACTGTACCAATTATGACACACAAGAAATATGAAATATCTGCTATGTTCATCGGATAGAATGATTGAAAACTTATAATCTCAACTATGCATCCGAAAAGTAACAAACTGCAGTATTTGCGCAGCATGAAACTATGTATGTTACGAAGCTCCGGTAGTACAGAATACACCACAAATGTTGTCAGCAAACACAATATAGACACTATATGGCAAGTCAAAAATAAAAAGTTTAATTCTTCATTTAAGATGTTTTCGTATACTTCATCGTATTCTTTATACACGTCCAAGCAGAAAATTGCTTCGAATTGATTATGATCCACGACGGCCAAACAATAAGATGTTGATTCGTAAAATTTGTCGTAAAAAGGACGATACAGGAAGCTGTTTGCGAAGAACATATACTTAGAATACTTGGAATAATCATCCATAATACTCGGAAAGAAACGTGTAATTTCCTGGCACGGATTTTGAACGGTTAGTGGAAAAAGCTCGTCCACCTTCTTATTTCCGCTCTGAATCGAATTGTTTGAGCTATATATGTTTGGGAAAACATATTCATTTTCACTAGCAATACAATTCTTGCCAACCAAACGATCACCAAACGGACAACAGAGCTGAATGCAAGTTATATTGGCACATTTTTCATATGGAATGGTGTAATTTTTATTATTATCATTATTCATTTTGTTTTTAATAAAGTTTGAATGATTATATGTCTCCTTCCATATGTTGTCCTCTTTGTTGTCACTTGTGAAATTTTCCAAAGTCTTTGAAGATGAAGTGATAAATAAAACTACGCAAAACCAAAATGCAAAACTTTCACCGCACATCGTCAACAATTTGAGAACTCAATATTTTTAATCTACAATTTCTTAATCTGCTGTGTTACGACCACAGCACATTTTTCAAAATGCGCATGATACTGTTCGTCTGCGATGGATAAGTCACGGCAACAACACTCTCTATTTAAAGACAAAACTTGTAAAACAACTTATTATAAAATAATAGACACATTTGCGCGAATAATAAGACGCAATCATCATCGACTTGTTAATGAAACATCTTATCTATTGTAAAATATACTGTATGTACAGAATACTTCGCACTAAAACTTTATTGCTAAGCTACAGTTTCAAAAATACTATGATATTTAAGAATTTTATGAAACAACAGATAAATAATGAAAATTTTTTTATTTATATTAAATATATCATATCATTGAAAAATTTATTTCAAAAAACAATTTAAAAAATCACAATTACGGATGTAAAGAAATTTTATTCATTTTTTTATTCCTTATTATAGATGGTAATATACAGTGACCGGCAAAAATAAAAAGCCACCTTAACTATAAAACTGATTTGATGCTAAAAGGTAAAAAAAATTTATTATAAAGTTTTTTATAACTAAAACTGAAAATTTATTAAGTAATTTAATGTTTTTAATTAAAAAGAAATCATTTTTTATTTAATACTGTATTTATTTCTATATAATCATTTATTTAAGAGTGACAAAATAAAAAAGCCAGTTAAGGTAACATAGTATTACGATTTAAAAAAACAACAATATTATTTTAATTAATAATTAATATGATTTCCTTTAGCCTCAATTACTTTTTGCAGTCTTTTTGGTATACTTTCAATTAAATTTTTTAAATGTTGTGGATCCAAATTCTCCCAGGCTAGTTGTAATGCTTCAAAATAAGAATTCTTGTTACTTACTCCGCTTTTATTAATCCTATTATCCAAAATTGCCCACAGATTTTCGATAGGGTTCAAATCTGGAGATTGCGGAGGCCATTCAAGTTGTTTAATTCGGCAGGAACGAAAAAAAGCTTGACTTTTCTTTGCTGTGTGTTTCGGGTCATTATCTTGTTGGAAAATAAAATTATCTTCTAGTCCGAGTTTCAACAAACACTCCTCCAAATTTTCATTTATTATATCAATGTAGACATCTGCTGTCATAATTCCGTTAATTTTGACAAGATTTCCCACTCCTGCATGAGAAACATCCCCAGACTAAAATATTTCCTCCGCCATACTTTACAGTTTTCTGAATATGACGATCTTGAAGCTCTTCGCCGTGTTTTCTCCAGACTCTAATCCGCTTCTTTTGTCCAAATAACTCGAATTTGCTTTCATCTGTCCATAAAATATTGTTCCAGAAGTCCAATGACATATTTGCATACTTCCGAGCAAATTGCAAACGTTTTTTCTTATTGGTGACGCTAAAGAAAGGTCGTTTACGTGCAAACCGGCTGTGTAAATTTGCTTCATTGAGTCTTCGACGTACAGTGCGGTCAGAAACAGTAAGATAAATGTTTTCCTGAATTTCTCTAACAGTAATCTTTGGATTTTTCTTAACTTCACGGATTATTTTCATATCCTCCCGCTTGGATGTTGCTCGTTTTCGACCTCTTCCGATTCTATCTGCCACCGATCCAGTTGATTGAAATTTTCTTCTGATCTGTTCTACTGCTCCTCTACTTACTTCATAATTTTTGGCTATATTCCGTTGGGAAAGACCTTTTTGAATATCTCGCACAATTAAATTTCGAACTTGTGTGGAAATTGATCTTCCTCCCATTTTTGACCGCGAATTTTTTGTAATAATCGAGATAAGCCAATGTTGCAAAAATGATTAACAACAACGAGAAGTGAGCGCAATAACATGAACATGTTGACATGACAACCAAACAAAATATTGTATATATTAAATCGAACAAATCTGAATGGCTTTTTTATTTTGTCAATATAATAAACAGCAATATTTAAGAAATATAAATAAAACTGAAAAATAAAAAATAATTTATGTGATTGTAACATAAAATTTTAAAATAAATAATAAATACTTCTTCTTTCATCAATGAAAATCTCATCGTTTTAATATTTTTACTCTTTCATTAAGCAAAACAGTATAACTAGGAAAGTGGCTTTTTATTTTTGCCGGTCACTGTATATATTCAATTGGAAATTGTGGAATTTTATGTAAAATCCGGTTTGCAGTTATTTATATTTCACGTACAATCGAAGGATTTACATTTAAAAACATTTAGTTAAACAAATTTTTAGAATATTGGAAATAGAATGATGGCTTAAATAATGCCGACTTTTTGATTGATATTTTTTAATTTTTTTTTAAGAAATAGACCTTTTCATTCATAGAATTCTTCAAAATAATACAATTCTGCAGGAAATGTAATGTACAAATTGTACATTATTATTGTACAAATTGTACATTATTAATGTACAAATTGTGTATCGTTTTAGATATAAAAATCGTGCATCCAGAAAAATATAAGTGAATTGCAAATACAATTTATATTCGATATTAAGGTAAATTAAATGATTTATGTATTTAATAATTCATTTATATATCATGATGTATTTATGTGGGATATATGATAAATTATAAATTTAATATTTTTATAAATTCATATAATTTATATAATATAATTTATATAAAAAATATTTATATGTGGATATACATATAGATATGAATAAGACATGTGAAAGGCCTAATAAGCCTAAGCAGAATAAAATTAAATTATGACAATTGTGTGTGCTTACAATAAAATAGTCAATAGACGTGTGGAAAAAAAATATAATAATAATTATAATAAATATAATAATAATAAATTTCGAGATTTTCGAGAAGAATTTGATTCAAATATCAATTTAACATGTTTTCTTTAATAATTAATTTTTGGAGAATTAATTTTTCATACATATCATACACTTATATATTATAAATATAAATATATTATATTATACTTATAAATATATTATATTATTTAATGCAATTTACGAAAATATTTAAACGCAAATCCCTCATGTACATAATATTATATGATAAAACATTCATGGCATCGACGCACGTAAAATACAATTATATGAAAATAAATTGAAATCGAACATATAAAGAATTTTAAATAAGGGATAAATTTAACAGTCGTGTTCAAATATTTTTATAATTAATGTGAATCAAGCGACGCGGTAGCATCGCGACGCCAAATACATAAAAAACTGATAAAAAACTGAATCCGAGCATTGAGAGTCACTGTTCTCGATGCGGCGTTACCAAGTAGCTTATCCGGAATTTTACATTAAATAACCTTTCGACTAAAATATTTCAGAAACTAAAGCCATAATCAAAAATCTAACGGCACTTTTATTATATAATATGGATATAAGCTTTCGATTGCGAGCAGTTTGAATAAAATTGGTGCAATCAATCCCAAGAAATGATAATCGCATGTCAGAATTATGACATTTTTCATTTCGCGTTTGATTATTTTATTCTTAAGTGTTACGTTATAATCCTCCTAGACGGTAATAATATTGTTCAATATTGTGTAGAAACTGCAATAATAATTTAATACACTTCAAAGGATCAAATATTGTGCAATAAAATTGTCTGTCTAGGGCTCTAGGGAAACGGGAGAACATTTGTCTCGTGACGCATCTCTGCCTGCCCGTTGTGTCGGATTCGTGAGTAGCCAACTATTTTCTATTATAACTCAAGAATTAAGCTATGGACAAATTTTTTCAAGAGAAAAAATAGTCTTAGAGAATTCGTTCAAGAATATCATATTTCAAAGACATTAGGTTATTTTGAATCATCCTGTATGTACACAATATATATATATATATACATATATATATATATATATATATATATATATCCAAGGGTAACAATAAAGCACTTACTATTATTATATACAATATGTATTTTTTACGGATATATATATGTATATTATATATGGATATATGTATATTATATATGGATATATATATGTATATAAACGATTACCCACGATGACAGCCGATTTATACTTTGAATATATATTCATAATGAGAGAGAATCGAGACAACCAATCAGCATCGCGGAAAAGCAGCAACAATACATGCGAGAATCGATTTAACATGCCTTTTTTAATAGTGGATTTTCGAAAAAAAAATTAAAAATCTATTATGTTAAAAAGTTATTGTGTAATTTGGTGAAATGCAAAATACTTTCTTCATTTTGTTTCAATTTGCACTTATCAATAATCAGGAATAAAAGAAAATAAAATAGAAAGGAAATTCCAGGAAAATTTGTTATATTATATCGCAAAATATTAGTTATTTTTCCTTCCAAAAATTATTAACAAAATAGAAATTAACCGTTTGAAAATTTTCATGCAATAATTTTAAATTTCCAAAAAACTATTTAATTCAAATCGTAATAAAATTTCTATATTTCAAACTTATAATTGTTATAGAAGAACTTATCGCTCTAAATGACGTCAGGGACTGACCTAACTCTAATTCCGCTTATTTTACTATTATTACAAAATTTATAATTGCAAGTGCCTGTTTACACTGTCACACAATAACACATGAGAAAAAATTTTTTTACAGTTTGGTTAATTTAAAATATTGTGAAATATAAATGTTCTATCCTTATCTTTACCAATATATATATATATATATATATATATATATATATATATATATATATATATATGATATAAAATATGTTTGTATATTACAGAAAATTTTATCTCGTTATGTTATATGATATAAATCAATTCTATAAAAATAATAAGACGGACGAAATGAGACGACGAGTCATCAAGGAAACTTTCTGACTTGAAGGAGTGGTTTGGAATCTATGTAATCTCTATGGAATCTATGAATCATCGGTAATTATATACATTAGCGATTTCTCACCGATTTCAATGTCCTTGAAATATGTTGTCGGGAGCGTAATTCTGAACAACTTTTCCTTATACATGTTACCACCGCTCGGCTTTAGTGTCCGAGATATTTATAAAAATACTTTTTAATAAATATAAATGAGTGATGCCTAAAACTTTTTAATACTTATTCAGAACAGTGACAACATATGTAAAAATCATTGAAATTGGTGAGGGAGTCCGTAAAGTGCATAATAACCTTTTTTTTTTAGAATAGATATTGGTAACAAAAAAAACCTCTTCTCCTGCTGCCTAAAAATTGCCATTTACATTACTCTCTAAGTATAGTAAAAAGTCAGTAAAAAAAATTACGTCAGTAAAAAAACATAGCGTCACGTGATACCTCAATCATAATACTTACACCATTATTACCTTGTCAAAAAATGAATATATGGTGCAAAAAAGTTATTTCATAATGGTGACAATATTGAAAAAAAGAAAATGTAATTTGCAATTAACAATTACATTTTTTTTCGAAACAATTATGTGTTTTCTTTACATCAATTGATTTCTCTCTGATTATTTTATATATAAAGGTATTAAGGTAAGATAATCAAAAAATGAATATTTCACAAGATATTTTACGGTTTATATAAAATTAAGAAATGATTTCAAGCCTCATAACTCGGAAAATACTTAAAGAAAACTAACTTAATTATAGTGTTTTGGAAAGCTCTCGATATGGGCTACAAGAATATGTAAAAGCATATAGGGTATCCCATTTAAAAAATTGGAAGTGACTTTCATGTGACCTTCAGGTGACTCTTTAAGATCAAACTAATGACACCATCTTATGGCCCCCTTTAAGCCATACAACTTTTGTTTGAAACATTTCTTTCTAAAGTGCATAGTTTATGAAATATTCGACTGGTCCGGGACTTTTGGGATACCCTGTATGTATTGTTATGCGCGCGCCCGAGTCGTTGTTTCGGATCCCGTTGACAAGAAGAATGTTTATCAACAATGATAGTCAGCTGAGTCTAGAGCCAGCTGTCAAGCTGAGCGGACGCATTTTTACATTCGAGCCGATCCGTTGTTATTACTTTATGAATTAACGTTCTGTGTTATCGCTTGTGTTTCTGTGTTGCTATTAAAGTTCCGTAGTTCTCCTAAAAAGTGCTTATTTATTTCCCGCGTCTCGCGAGTGCCCGATTTCTTTAGCGCGCGTCTTCGATATTAATCGAAGTCTTCGCCCCGGCCGCAACAATATATTATCTGTAACATCATTCTCTCTCTCTCCTCTCTCTCTCTCTCTCTCTCTCTCTCTCTCTCTCTCTCTCTCTCTCTCTCTCTCTCTCTCTCTCTCTCTCTCTCTCTCTCTCTCTCTCTCTCTCTCTCTCTCTCTCTCTCTCTCTCTCTCTCTCTCTCTCTCTCTCTCTCTCTCTCCTCTCTCTCCTCTCTCTCTCTCTCTCATCCTCTCTCTCTCTTCTTTTTTTTTTTTTTTTTTTTTTTCTCTCTCCTCTCTCCTCCTCTCTCTCTCTCTCTCTCTCTCTCTCTCCTCTCCTCTCTCTCTCTTCTCCTCTCTCTCTCCTCTCTCTCTCTCTCTCTCCTCTCCTTCTCTCTCTCTCTCTCTCTCTCTCTCTCTCCTCTCTCTCTCCTCTCTCTCTCTCTCTTCTCTCTCCTCTTCTCTCTCCTCTCTTCTCTCTCTCTCTCTCTTTCTCTCTCTCTCTATCTCGTTCTGTCGCTTCTTTTATACATTAAGTTGCCAAATTTGTTAAATTTCATAATCGATTGAGGTATTTTTGAAATTTTTTTTTCCAAAAATGTATGCGTTAAAAAATATATTTAATAATTGCATTAATTAAGTTTTTTATAAACAATAATAATTTTTAAATTTTGCTGCAAAACAATGACATCAGATTTAATATGTACAAATTAAGTAAAAAATATGAGATACACACATTTAAATAAAATGAGAGATATATGAGAGATAATAAATGTTATACACTTATACATCACATATTAATTAGATATTATAATCCTGATAAGGATAAATATAAGATTATATATTTTCATCAGACAAACTTTTGTGTGATGGTTCATTTTTTCATAATTAATGTTTTTTCCATAAAAAAAATTGTCTTGACATGGTACAGTTATTTCAAACCTGTAATCGTTTTATGTCGAAAGTTTTGGAAAAACATTTGCAATTCTGACAGAAACGCTTCAATAGCTGTTCCATGATTGTCCTTTTACACACGAATATGATGAACATAATGACATCTTGTATAATATCCAACAACAAACATTACTACGTATGTACAACATTGTAATATTATCAAACGGCCAAATTCGATACGCTATTGTCTATAATCAATTTATGGGATATTATAAATAACAGCATGATAAACAGTCTCAGATACAGATTTAACCTGCAAATGAATATTATCTCTTTATATATTTTTTAAAGTTTATATATATTTAATTCTAAAAGTATCTTATAAGCGGATGTATTTTAAAATAATTTGTTTCATAAAGATAAATATTTCTTTCGAAAAATCAGAAATATTTCACATTATTAAATATTTTTAAATAACTATATAATAAACTACTAACTTAAATTAATTGAAAACAAACGTGCTTTTGTACAAGAGAACTCGATTTTATACTCGTTATTTATTGTCGCCAATAAAGAAGTCTCAAATGATTATCTTCTCTCTTTTTCTTATATCGGAAATGATAAAAAAGAATTGATTTTTTAAAAGCGAATACCATTGACAAGTGAATACGCGGCATATATCTTATTGTTAAACAAGACTGGATATATATTGATATAAAAAATGTTTGTGTACAAACCATCGCTTGTTGTCATTATAAAATCTGCTTTCTGAATCTCTCAGATGACGGGTTGTGTCCTTTTCATAACGCATAATTTTCAATGCTGGTGGTAAATAGATAAGCAAATGCTACTAATAATAAGACACTATGGCGGTCCGTAAAAATACAATTGAAACGCCGCACTCTCTGAATAAATAATAAACTTCTGTACATTCATGTGTTACAAATAAAAACATACTTTTATTTTTAAAATGAAATTTCAAAGGGTTCATTAATTAGATGTTTTGTAATAGTTATGTTAATAAGTATACACTCACCATAAAACCAAAGACTATGGACACAAATTCCGGTTGAATTACGTTTTTCGGCTCGTTGGGAACGATATCCATGATATACAAATGATAGTAAAAAATGAAGGTACTCTCCAAGCAAAGATAGAATATATTAATTTTTTTTTCTCTCTTGTTTCATCTCTTGTTTCTTTGTAACAAGCGAAAATCTTCTACGAAAATGAGTTTACAATTAATTAGTAACAAAAAAATATGCAATGCAATATTAAATAAATATGCCTTCCTTCAAATATCTTGAATTTCGTTTATATAAACTATAAAAAAATGATTTATGCCATATAATGTCTCAAAATAATAAATATTACACATATTCAAATATATCGATATTTTACTAACATTAGATAATTTTGATTTAGCAAAATGTTTAATAAAAAAAATTAAAAATCAATTTCCGTTAAAAAGCTTGAGTATTTTTGTATTATTATATAAAAAAGAGAACAAAAATTTTAAACGATATTGGCTTACGATATATAGTATAAAATTTTAACATATGAGAAATTACCGAAAAGGTTAGTAATATTGTATTTATAAATTTTGAAATTATACTATGAATTTTTTAATAATTTATTATAACTTAATAATAATTTAAAACATGTTATTTTATATATTATTTTTTCTTTAACAATCGAATGCGTGCTTATAAAATACGCATCAATTCATTGTTTTAAAAAAAGAAAGTTTTAAATTTCCAACAAAAAAAATGTACATGATTCTGAAATGCACACCTGTGTTACATCAGCATTAAAATTATTGTCTCTCAAGCAAATAATAATTTTTATAATGTCAATTAACAAGATCTGATATGTTCTTTCCCATTAAAGCAAATCATTATTCTTTTTTATCTTTATGGATTGTTATAAACATAATCTCAATGTATTATATATACACATATATATATGAATATTTTATCATATCATGTTCTTGTCGTATAAGAAATATCACAATCTTATAAAAATAAAATATATTGTATGTATTATATAAATATACATATATTAATAATTTACCTAAATGTCACCAAATGTCGAAACTCATTACACTTAACCAGAAAGTACTTGAGAAAAACAGAAATAGTTGATTAAAGCTGCAAAAATAAAATAAACAATTTTAAAATGTCACTAATTTGCAAGTATTTTGCATATCATTAAGAACTTTATTATATTTATTAAAAAGTTTTCCTTCAACTTTAACAGTAGAATTTATCACAGAAAATAATATAATTAATTAATACATGCTAATATTAAATTAATAGTGTTTTGAATCAGAAATATATAACTCAAATTTGAATATTTGAATATTATGAAAACAATATTATTCAAAGTAATTTAAATTGTGTTTTACGTTAAAGTCTGATAAAATATTAAGTTAATTTTTTCTTATTAATTTCTTATTTATAATATTTAATGTATCATACATTCAAGTTTATCGCAAAAAAAACTAATAAATAAAATATCAATGTATTTTTTATTAATGTACGAATATACTAAATATTATAAACACAAGAGATTAATAGTGAAAAAAATTAAAATAATATTTTATTTTATTGACGTACAATAAAATTGAAATTACTCTGTCTAAATATTTTTTTTGGTATAATTATAAAAAAAACTAATGTATACAGCATTGCATTGACGCATTATTACATTTGGCTGTACTGTACCAATTATAACACAGATGAAATATGAATAATCTATTATGTTGATTGGATTGAATTGGAAACTTATAGTGTCAACTATGTATCCGAAAATAACAAACTGCAGTATTTGCGCAGCATGAAACTATGTATGTTTTATGAAATTCCGGCAGTATAGAATACACCACAAATATTGTCAGCAAACACAACATAGAACACTATGCGACAACTCAAAAATAAAAAAATCTTAATTCGTTTGAGATTTCATTTATCAGATCGTTTATCATGTTATCCTTTTTTTTATCGATGTTTCATTCACAGCTTCCAAGCAGATAATTGCATCGAACTGATTATGATCCACGATGGCCAAACAATAAGTGTTGATTCAACAAATATGTCGAAATAAGGAAGATACAAGAGAGCTGTTTGCGAAAAACATATACTTCAAGTACTTGAAATATAGTCCGGATAAAGAAGAAACGTAGTTTCCTGACACGGATTTTGAATGATTAGTGGAAAAAGCTCGTCCACTTCTTATTTTCGCTCTGTATCGAATTGTATTCGAGTAGCTATATATGTTTGGCAAATATATATTCATTTTCACTAGCAATGCATTTTCACCAAGCGATCACCAAGCGGACAACAGAGTTGAATGCAAGTAATATTGTCACATTTTTCGTATGAAACAATGTGATTTTTTAATATATTATTATTCGTTTCGTTTTTTAATAAAATTCGTATGATTATAATGTCTCCTCCCATAATGTTGTTCTCTTTGTTGTCACTTGTAAAGTTTCGCAGAGTCGTTGAAGATGAAGTGAAGTAAAATTATAAAAAGCCAAAATGCAAAAAACTTTCACCGCAATCGTTAACAATTTGAGAACTCAATTTAATTTTTTTTTTTTAACAGCAATTTTTTAATTTTGATATGTTAGGACTACAGCGAATTTTTCAAAATGCGGATGATATTGTTCGTGCTGCGATGATTTAAGTCACGACACACACTGTCTATTTAAAGAGAAACTTGTATAACCAGTTATTTTAAAATAGAAGAGAGATTCGCGCGAATATAAGATGCGATCATCATCGACCTTGCTAATGAACAATTTATTTATTTTTTAAAATATACTGCATATATACGATACTTTGTAGAAAAAAACTTTATTGCTAAGCTACAGATTCAAAAATACTATGATATTTAATAATTGTATTGAGTTACAGATAGATAATGAAAACTTTTTTTACTTATATTAAATATACCATATGATTGAAAATTTATCTTGTACATAACAATTAAAATCACCAATTACAGAAAAATTTTATTCATTTTTTTTTATCTCCACATTATGCATGATGATATATCTATTTTAAATGGAAAATTTGGAATTTCTATGCAAAATCCGGTTTGTAGTTATTTACATATTCACGTATAATCGGAGGATTTACACACCGAGAAACATTAATTAATATATTTTTAGAATTAGGGATAGAATGATGGTCCAAATAATGCCGAACTATTTTTGATTGATATTTTTTAATTTTTTCGAGAAAAAACATTTTTATTCGCATAGATTCTTCAAAATAATACAATTATACAGGAAATTGTAATGTACAAAATTGTGTATCGTTTTAGATAAAAATCGTACATCTAGAAGAATATAAGTCAAATATCATTTAATACCATTTATTTAAATTCGATAAATTAATTGATTTATGTATTTAACGAACTCATACATTATGATGTATTCATATGTGATATATTATAATTATTTATAAACTATTACATTATTTTTAATAAACTTATATAAAAATATTTATATGTAATTATAATATAGATATTAATGAACATATAAAAGTTATAAAAGAAGAATAAAATTAAATGATGACAGTTGTGTGTACTCACAATAAATAGGCAATAGACTCATAGAAAAAAAGTAATAATAAATTTCGAGAAGAATTTGATTCAAATAGCAATTTAACATACTTTCTTTAATAATTAATTTTTGGAGAATTAATTTTCATACATATATACACTTATAATATTATATTATTTAATGCAATTTACAAAAATATTCAAATGCAAATCGTCCTCAA